>NC_048278.1:12858820-13158820 GCF_009762535.1 Notolabrus celidotus
GTGTTTCTTATTGTTTTATTTATCAGTATGTCGACGTGTGTCTTGGTACACAGCTACGAACATGTAGCTATGTGGCTATGCTAACTAGCGCTAGCACTTCTCCATGAAAAATAAGAATCAGCCACTAGATCTTCAAATCTGCAGACGTGGGGAGTAAAACCGACCTTTGTGTTTATTAAGACAGCGTACAACTAGCATGCCTCCCTCCTAAGCTCCTTGTTAGCACACGTGCCGGTAATGAAAAACGGAGAAGTTGAGTTGTATTTGATACAGTCTATGGGCTGAACAAGCTCCGAGCTCTGACTCCGTTACAGACCGGATATCGTTGTGACGTAACAAAAACACGGAAGTCTGAAACGGCTCGTTTCACACACATTTACAGAAAGGTGGAGAAATCAAAACGGGCAGAATAGATTTTTTTCATTCTCGGGGGTTTGTAGACATGCCAGAGAAACATATTTCAGGTAGAGAACCATTAAAAAGTCGATTTTGCATGATATGTCACCTTTAAACATGATTACTCATGATTTGACATCTGCATTGGCTTTTAAACTTTTATTGAGAGGATATAACAGTGGAATGAGAGAGCAGCCATTGACATGCAGCAAAGGGCCGCAGGCTTTTCGAACCCTGTCTGCTCGCTTCAAGGACTATAGCCTCTGTTCATGGAGTGTGTGATTTAACCACCTTGACAAACCGGTGCTCCAAACTAAGACTCTTTTAACACTGAAAAAAAAAGTAGAAAAAATAAAAGGGAATTAAATACGTGAAAAATGAACTAACCTTTTTTGGTTGCATCAATACTTGACTTCACTGTAAGCGCTATGATCTAACTTTGATGCTCTTGATTAAATGGAATACAAGATGTTTAATAGCATTTTAATATTTCATACTGCTTTATTAAAAAGTAAAGGATCTGAGCACTTCCATCACTTGAATTTCATCGCAGTCTGCAGATCTAATCTATCATTCAGCCTTTCAAGCCTTCCTCTTTATAACCTCAAGAGTTGAGCTTATATATCACTATGATATGGACCGCTGTCACTCATTGTTAAGCCTAGCAGTCATTAGCTTGTTAACCCTTGTTAAAGCTTGTTAATGTACAGCTTCTCTCTGTTGTCGGGCTCACTCTGTCTCTCAGCTCTTCAAACACACACACCTGCCTCCTCCTGTTCCTCTCTCTGCTCTCCTCTCTCCAGTCTCCGCTTAACACATTTTCGGCATCCACTATGCATTTGTGTTCCCAAACTTTGTGACACATCTGTGGTAGGGATGCACTGATCCTACTTTTTAGGTCCCGATACCAATACCTGGGCTTTGGTATCTGCCGATAGCGATACTGAACCGATTCGATCCCGGTATTGATTTAACAATCTCTATTCCTTAATGTGAGGATAAAACTAAGAATAATGACGTAGGAGATGCACATGGCTGTTGTAAACACAGAAAAGCATAGAACTAAGATTAAGAATAGATCTGCCATATGGATCGGCACTATATATTGGCCCCTTGTCACCGATATCCGATCTAGCTTTTTGAGTCCGATCTGGCCGATGTCCGATACCAGGATCGGATCGGTGCATCCCTAATCTGAGGTCTAAAATAGCTAAAGTGAGAGTTCTTTAAAGAGGGGGCAGAGCACATACAGTGCTGTAAGGGGAGAAGGCCAAGCTGCATTAACTGTATAGGACAAAACAAGCACAACACAGTAATCAGATAATCTTGATACCTTATTCTCTTGATAGTGAGGATCAAAAAGTGTAACTTAATTAAATGTTGATCAATCCACCGGCCCTAACCTGCTGCCAGTCAACTAAACCCTGCCCCTAATTATGCACATTTTACAAACCTTTAGCATTTATCTTATCTTATTTGATGCATTATAAAAAAATCACCATCCATGCCGTGTGTATAAATGAAGCAATTGGGTGTAGGTATCAAAACTGTTTTTAGAAGCAGGCTGTACACATGTTTATGGTAACAACATTTTGCACTTCAACATAGGCTTTATCTTACAACACCAAAGATGGTCGCTTGATATTCATTCAAACATTTATTTAAGCCTCAAAAATCATTGGGATCTTTCTCATTTACAATGACGTCATGATGAGGAGGTAGAGCATTTTTACCAGCTTTGAGGGTAAAATACTCCCTGACTTTAGAAGTTTTAGGATGCGTTATATCTGCTGCCATGGATCTACTATATTTTGTTTACCTGTTGCTTTCTTCACTGTCTTATATGTAAAGATAGTCAGGATGCAAGATGTCTCACTGCCCAGCATCTCTGCGGCGTTCAATGATATTTTGATTATTATCATGAAAACATGTATGAATAGACTGTATAAATAATGAACGCAGTATCCCTGACATCACCCATCTGTTTCTGAAGCCCTCTTTTGAAGCCCATCGTCGACGGGAGCCACATTGGAAATTCTGAACTGCTGTTGAGCTAGCCGTGGTAAAGAGGCAGGATTTCAGCCTCCTAGCCAACAGCTACAGTGTTCCCGGCAGTCAGTCAAGTCAGCTGTGCCTCTCATAATGGAATCTTAATATCTTAAAAATTGCCGCGTTATGAAAAAATTCACCCCCGTACAGTGTGTGCCGATGGAGAAATGAGCTATCCAGACTACACTCGTCTTTTGTACCAGGCTGTAAAAATGTTTATTTCTGCTGTAAAGATTGGCTTTTTGAATTGGTGTGTATGTGGTTTCTGGTACTTCCTGAACCAGCCTCAAGCAGACACTCGAGAAACTGCAGTTTTTAACACTTCCGCATTGGCTTCAACTCTCGTGGGCAGAGGTGTCCACTTGGTGACATTGTAACCAAATTAGTACGGATAACTGATTTCCTCTACAACTAATTTTTCATATCTTTGTCGACAGTGTCAGCTTATTACTGCACATCAACTAGACATCATATTTGTTTCCAGTAGCAGAAATGGAAACACATTCACAAGAGATCTCTCATTAATGTTTTTCAGGAGTGGTGTTAATGTTGGACAGTGTCTGGACTCTCTGCACCATGTGTTTCTTACTGCACAGAAACCTGTTGGAATACAGGAAATTAGAATGGAGAGCCCATAAAAAACATATTCCTACATCCTGCTGAGAGTGGCACAACATATGTCACCATCAGCAGGTGGTGTGTCATTTCTGCCAATAGTATTTAAGTAATGACAGCACACATCACACATTCTCTCTCTCCCACACACACACTCCGAAGCACACAAAAACACACATTGTTCTGTTCTAACAAAGCTGAACTGACCGAGTGTGTCATTGTTTCTACTACTGATCCAATGTTACCATAACACACAGACACAAACACAAACACACACGTATCTGTCTTTAGTATTATATGAGGACAATATTCTGTATGTTCTTGATGAGCACCACCATGTAGTGCAGCTGGTACATTGCAAAATGTAAGGAGCTAAATGTAATGTAATAAAGGAGATTTAGATGTAGGATTATTTTAGCAACAAAGTCTTTACACATTAGAGGCGACAATTCATAGCAAGAAAAAGTCAGTTTGTAAAACTATAACTGTTAAAAACAATCAATAGTAGTAAGTGAAGTGAAGTGAAGTCATACAGAAACCCTTATGTCAAATAAAAACAGCTGATAAAAGCAAACATTCACTGATAGTTTTCTTTTTCTCATGAGAAGTAAACAGAGCTTGTGTATGTGTGTGTGTGTGTGTGTGTGTGTGTGTGTGTGTGTGTGTGTGTGTATGTGTGTGTGTGTGTGTAGCAGGTAGAATGATCAGTGGAGTAGAGAGTAAGCACGAGTCTGGATCAAACTGGCCTGAGGCGACTTTAAACCGCTCTGAGCAGTCATCCACTGCAGCCTTCACACTGGATGAGTCCCCAGCTCAGCCGAAGCTCTTCAGAGAAGAGTGTGTGGTTTGTTTTTGTGCGTGTGTTTATGTGAGTACTGGAGAATAATAATCATGGCCCCTTAGATACACTTCAAACTCAGCCAGACGTGACATCTCCAAACCACAGAGTAAAGTGTGCACACGTGTGTGAGACTGTGTGTATGTGTTAGTGTATAAGAGTGTCATTGTCTCCCTGTCAGAGTCCCTGAGAGGAACAGACTGTATTCGCAGCTGGGGAAAACATTGCCCAGGTGTGTGCGCTGATGTGTATGTGTGTGTGTATGTCAGTATCTGTGATTCACATGTGTCCTCCCTCCTTCCTCTCTGCTTTGTTTACTTCTCTCTCTGGACCCACACATCATCTACAGAGCTGCAGCCAAATGACTCTGCTGGTTGGAGTCCACAGCGAGTCAACTCTGACTGTGTTGTAAACCTCATGTGCAGTGAGTCCATATCTTAATCAATGTGCTATGATACCATCACAAAGCTGAACCACCTTTCTTCCTGATGTGCTGTTGGGAAAAGGTGGGAATCTGGAGACAGAATTAAAGGGACAGAAATCACAGGGACTGCAGTGTGAATTTGATTAAACATACCCAAATGTATCATTGATGAGGTGCTTCATAGGAGGCAGTTGTCATTCAATGTTTGCATTAATAGGTTTTAGGTATAAAGAAAAAGGCTGCCAGCGTTAACACTTTGATCACAATACAATTACCATCTGAAATGAACATGATCATTTCTTAAATCTTGTGCTTTTTAGATCTTGTTGCAGAAGTTAAGCCTCCACAGCATCTTCCTGCTTCCTTTGATGCTGCTGTTATGGGACACCATTGAGATTGAAAGTTTTATTTCTCTCTTAAAAAATAAAACTCCAAATTGGCCGAGTTAACAAGTTTTAGATTAAATTAGATTAGATTGGATTAGATTAGATAAAGTTGGTTTTGGTCTGCATCCACAACCAACACTTCCCTCCACAACATAGGAGCCATGTGAAAATCCCAAATAAAAGCAAAAACGTAACAATCACTGAGGGATTCATCAAGAAAATATATACAGACATGTACATTCACACACATATCACTATGTACATGCGTACGTACACATACACATGCATAAATACACAAGTACATTCATGCATACATATAAACATGCATACACATCCACATATATTTTAGCCAATCACATGCTGACCAAAAAAGGTGTAGGCAGAAGCCAAGGCTTATCCTGCCTACCCTTTTACATAACTTAAAGCGTATAGGCAACATTGTGCTAGTAATAATGTTATTTTATAACAAAGCAATCTTTAAATGTTTCACTCAGAAACGACTTACAAACAGTTAAGTTTAAAGTTAAAAGTAATATGTATGGCGTCGAATAGAGGTACCACCTATCAGTGTTAATTTTGGTGGCTATTCTAGATTTAGTCTTAGTCTTAGTCTTTAGATGAAAATGCCTGTTAGTTTTAGTCACATTTTAGTCTTTTCAGCCCTTTTTAGTCTAGTTTTAGTCGACGAAAACTCAAAACATTTTAGTCTAGCTTTAGTCGGCGGAAACTGAAAACATTTTAGTCTTTGATTTTTGCCAAAACATCTTCACTCTTTAAATAATTCATGTAGTTGATCAGATATTGTATCAGGGATGTACCAAGTGTTAAAATCGTCAACATTTCACTCCTTTAACACTTTTGCTTGTGTAATATCTTAAGTTAAATAATTCAGCCTGGCCCTGCTAAAAAGACAAAAGAAAACATTCTTGATGTGATCACTGTGACTGTATTTTGATTCTCTTGACTCAGAAAAATGCCATGAAAGGACTGTATTGCACATTTACGACGGTCCATGAATGCACCTGCAGTGACAGGCGCACATGAGAAACAGTTAGTTCATGGCACTCTGAAATGCATCTGCGTCTTTCAATGAGGAGTTGATCCAAACTTACTAAATGTGTCTGCTGTTTCACCAAAGTGGATTAAATCAAGCTATAGACGCGGAGCTTTTTACGGTTATCGCGGCAACAACATCAAATATTAAACAGACGTCCCCCGGTTGTGTCTTTGTCACGAACGCACACCCGGGGTAAAAATCATCAATGAAGATGAGACAGATGCATGGAGGTGAGGAGAGCTGGTTCATAAAGCACACCTGCTGCAGGTTGAGACTAAGCTGTTCCTGAAATAATCACTCAGCCTGTCACAGGAATGCATCACTTTTATCTTGAAAGACGCACAGCGGGGGGAAACATGGATTCTTAATGTCCAACGATCCGCCACTAATGTCTCGTCAACGAAATCAAAACATATTTTCGTCAGAGTTTTTATTATCAGTGAAGCACTTTAGCAAGTCTTAGTCTCGTTTGCGTCATGAAAAAATGAGTCGTTGACGAACATTTATCGTCATAATTTCGTTGACGAAATTAACACTGCCACCTATGAGCTAAGCATACAGGTGCAGCTAATTAAATGGATGATCACGAAAAGCAAGGAGAGCACTATCGAAGTATTTAACAATCAGGCTTTGCCATGACCTCCATCAACCAATCACCTTGCTGCTGTTGAACTAAATCTGTTCTCGTCTCTCCTCCTTTAGTTTGTTGTTCAGCCTGGATTGATGCGACCTCCAAACCTCGTCATCAGTGCACAGGTTTAGTTCTTCAGATGTCCATCCTTCATATCATCCTACGTCCTTCCTTCACCACTACCTCTACCACTACTAGTGTCGTTCGGACTACATCAACTACTGATAACTGTTTTAAAGCTAAGTTTCAAGCTAAGTTTCAAGCTAAGTTTCAAGATAAGGACTAACACTGACTTTCTGAAATGTTGGTGATGTGAAGGCATTTTTAAGAGCAGCGATTTTGGGTTACTAAAACAACAAGACCTCAAAGCACAGTAGGGTTATAATCTTTCTGGATTTAACATCATGAGCAGCACTTACACAACTGAAGTCAGGGATCCAATGCAAACAAAAATACACATTAATTCAGTTTCTTCTTGTTTCCCATGATTGTAGCCAACTTTTGGACTTAATGTAAACACACATCTGTGCTCAGTGACAGTGAGACATCTGTTTGAAGGACAGTCTGCGTACTCACTGAAACACTGCACAAACAAACACACTGTGCATGCTCAGTGGTAAGTCACACTCAGACACACAAACACGCTCCATGCTGTGGACTGTGCAGAATCACATGTGCACTCACAGTGTTGTGCGTGAACTAGATCAAATGAAGGTGTTCATTGAAAGTGCTCATATTTGGTAAACAGTGAGCTGAACAGGTCAATTTGCAACTTATGAACGGGAACATGAGGGTTTTTCACTCTGGAGATGGTGAACGGCCGCTCACATTCCTGGAGAATCCGAGAGGGATCGAGAGCTTGCGAGGGTTACCGAGCGCAGTGTTTTTACGGCAGTAGGAAGTAGGATTTACGGCACTCAACAATTTAGATGCATCAAAAAAATAAAAAGAAAGAAAGAAAGAATGTGAACTAGTTTATTTTAGTATGTGTGAACTGAACTTACTTTGAATGTGAACTTGCACAACACTGGCACTCACACACACCCTTGTGTTTTCTGAAACAACACTGATGAGCGGAGGGAGTTGTGTTGACTCCACTGTTTTTGTACCGACTAAATCACATTTCTTCCTCTCCTCCCTCTATCCCTCCATCCCTGTTAGGGATGACTCAACTTTTTAACAGCCTTCTTTCCTCTTACTGGAAGCAAGTTCCACCTTCCAGTCCGAGAAATATTTTGTTTTCCTTCCCTGGTTCCCTTTTCTCCCCTGGACTCTCTAGGGGAACTCAATGTGTGTGTGTGTGTGTGTGTGTGTGTGTGTGTGTGTGTGTGTGCCTGTGTGTGTGTGTGTGTTAATTAAAGTTCTGAGGAGAGCTTTGGAGGAGAGGGTGAGCTGCCAAGGGCTGCTGTGTAAAGTAAACAGGCATACGCACAGTCACATGCAGGCTGAGAACACACACACACGAACACACACACACACACACACACACACACATGCACTGATACACACACACATATGCACTGACACACACTGCAGTCTTCCTTTGTGTTGAACCTCCTCTAAGTGTTGTAAAAGCTTGTTTCACTGCAGTGAGAGAACACAGATCAGTGATATATAAAACACATTTCTTGTTTTTATTAAAACTACTGGATTGCTAACATCCTTCAGACACTTAATCACACTTCTGCAGCCTCTAAATTTAAAGGGGTAAAATACAAAACAACAAATCTTCCATGTGTCCACTTTATCTCATTTAATATGTCTAAAGATGTGATCAGTTCCTCTTTTTCATCAAATAATACAAAATGTTCTTCCTAAATGTATGGCCTTTGTTGCATCTGCCCCCAATGTCCCTATAACTGGTGATTAAGAGCCCCTGAAACCATAAAAAAATTGTAATCGCTACTGTCTATCTTTATCATTATCTCAGGTATGTTTTAATTTGTTGTGGCAGACAAGCATGACTCAGACCCCTGCATCCTTTTTCTTTGTAGGTCCTATCCAAGCGGCAACCTCCGGTCTCAAAATATGAAGCCCATGCAGAAGTGTTATAAACTGCAATTCATTGAGCATCCGCTTGAGGCTGGCTGCAGAAACACTGGAAACCACATACACACCAATTCAAAAAAGACGATTTTTGAAACAATAATAAACATGTTCATAGCTTGGTTCAAAAAACGTCTTCAGTCTGAAGAGCTAATTTCTCTATTGGCACACACTGTACAGGGGGTGAATTTTTTTGTAACGCGACAGTTCAGAAGATATTAAGATTAAGAGTTTTGCCCATTTAAGGACATGACTGACTTGACTGACAGGCAGGAACACTAGCTGTTGGCTAGGAGGCTCAAAGCCTGCCTCTTTACCTCACACTAAGTTTGGTTGAGTTCAGCATTTCCAATATGGCTCCCACCAACAATTGGCTTCAAAACCGCACTCAGGAACAGATGGGAGACGTCACTGATACTACCTCCATTATTTATACAGTCTATGGTGCTATCAATGGACTACGAAAGGAAGCCATCTTGCTACATCCCACTGGTTTTCCAACATTGTTAGTCCTAAAACCTGGTATTTTGAATGTACATATCTGAGTTTTTTTGGTAACCAGAAATGACCATATATGGACAGGAGGGTAGGTAAGTATTGTTATGTCACTATCCTCATTGATATGCTGTGACTGTTCTCCTTTCAGTAAGTCTCATTCACCAACAATTTGGTCATTTTCCTGTATGACTTCATAAAATTTGACTTATTTCACATCCAGCACAGTTTTCCCCTGCTGGTCATTACAATGAAAGCAGGTCTGAAGCTGCTGTACTTGAGCTGTTCTTGTTTCGGGACTATTTTTACATTTTCATTGCATTCTACTCTTTCATGAGTCACGATGTGCCCTTCTCTAACTCATCACGCCCGATCACATGACATCGCTCTTGGAAGACAGCCTTGACTCACAGCAAGTTAAGTCAATATAACTGTTATACGGGTGTGGATTTAGCCTAATGGTTAGGTTGCAGCCCAGGTTCCATTCAAGCCTGCGCCCCCCTTCCTGCATGTCATTCCCCTATTCTCTCCCAGTTTCCTACCGTATCCACTGTCCTCTCCTCTGTAGTTAAAGGTGTAAAAGTCTCAAAAATAGAACTTTAAGAATATATATAAAAACCTTTGCTGAAGGCCTCGTTGTCAGTTTGATGGCAACATCAAATGTCTTCCGGGCTGAAATCTTTGAGCCCTCAAAAGAAGAAAAGTAGAAACACAAAAGAATGTGCTACATTAAAATGCAACAAAATAACTAGCAACCGAAATAGTTGATTTTAACGTAAGGAATGTCTCTGACAAGGCCAGATAATCAATCATGATTTAGGATTCTGGAGTGGCTACTCGGGTGGCCAATCAGATTTCAAGGGGGCCATGGCCACCCCTAGCCACATCCAGACTCAGCCTCTGGCCCTCAGCAAAGCAGTCTTTTCAATGCTTGTTGAAAGAATAGGACCACAATAGATTGGAACAACGTTCAACCACTAAAATTAAACACCTATACTGATTTTCAAATCTTATTAATGAAAAAAAAAAAAAAATTATTTCATGATTTGAACAGCCATCCTGCCATGATTTACGAGGCATTGTGGGAGATATTAGTTTGTAGTATGTATCTGAGAAATCTCAGTTTGAAGGGCCATGTAGTCCCAACACTTCCCCCTACTACCCCTCCATCATATCAAGAATTAGGACACTCTAGCCCCCAGACATAATGTGATAAACACAAGGTGAAGTGATAGGAACAAGGGGTGTAATGGGACTAAGCCTTAAATTGGTGGTTATGCCGTATTCGGTGGCCGATAGTTTTTGTTTGGTAGAAGTACTTGAAGCCCAGTTGATGTTGCATAGTTTAAATATGTTTTTGAATGGGTTTTCTATTTCTACATTTCCTGCTGAGCTGGAAGACTAAAAAGGTCTGAGATTTTCAAGCATGGTCTCAGTTTTGACTTCGACATAGTCTTGATTTTTCCGAATTTTTCAGTCTTTACATTTTCCACCATGGCAACTCAAATCTGGAATGAACTACAGTATCTGGCTTCAAGTTTTTTATTAAGGCATGAAAAAAGGCCGCCCTTTGAAAAAAAAAAATCAGACAAAGCTAAAACAGCCTTGTTGCCAGAGTTAAATCACTCCAACCATGAGCAGCAGACAATCAGCCAGCGCTCCCTGGAGAAGTGCTTGGTTAAACCACAAACCACAAAAATGTTGGGGTAATCATAACGTGTAAACCATTTTAATCAAATATACCACAGCAAACAGCCGTATATCACAGACATGCTGAGGGATCCTAACCTCAAGATAAATCTTTTTGAAAACGATTACTTGGTCTGATCAAGATTTTGAATGCAGCACAACAAACTCTCATTGCGAGTCTGGTAAGACGCATATTTTTATTTGGAGGATCGTATGATCGACTCAGTCAAGCCAGCGCCAGGGCCTTGGCAGAAGCCTCAGTGCGTTTTTGAGAATGTGTTGCCATAAATCTGAAATTAAATCTGTCTTCTTCCTGAAAGCATATTGAAGATAGACGGCTCTCATCCTGCACCAGAAATTCCCCTACTCAAGTGTCTCCCCTCTGCTCTCACTCTCTTATTTCCAGCTTGCCCCTCAGGCTTTCAGGCGTTTGTTTCAAGCTGGCGCTTCATGTACTTGGACTTCAGGTTCCAAAGAGCGCGATTATGCATTCAAGCCTTGTAAAGAGTAGGATACGGTGTGTGTTTGTGTGTGCACGGTGAGACACTCTGCTTTCAGTGAGTAAAAGAAGGAGAGGGAGAGAGAAGGGGGCTTTAACATGCAAATCCCTCCTACTGCTTTATCTGCCTCCTCTCATATCGTCCATAGCAACACGGATATGGGCTGTAATGAGGAGGACACACAGGTTAACAGCACTGAGCTGTCTCAATGGGTGTAGTTGACACATCCTTCATGTGCGCACACACACACACACGCACACACGCACACACACACACTCACACTCACACACACACACACACACACACACACACACACACACACACACACACACACACACACACACACACACACACACACACAAACAGCAGTGTCTTATCAGAGGAATCAAGGAGGTGTGTGTTAGCTTTAAGCCATAAACAGACGGCAGCAGGACAGGGTGATTCAGTTGATAAGTCTCGTTGGACTGTCGGCAGCCTGAGACTTTACAAACACATACACACACACAAAACCTTCCCCCCCTCTTTTATTTGACACTGCCGGGCTGATTTCGATTTATGAGTGTATTAGTGCCATTACCCGAACACGTGTCAAGGCGCTGCTTTACCAAGGAGGCAGAGGGTCATGTTTGAATGCACTAACACACACACACACACACACACACACCTACACACACACACACACACACACACACACACACACCTACACACTTCACAGCAGTTAAAGAGAGCAAACGAGTAAAAGGGTGAATGGTGTTTTTATTTGGACTGATTGTAAGAAGACCAACAACGTTCTTAATTAGTTTTTTTTTGTATTTCTAATAGCAGTCGTTTGTGTGTGTGTGTGTGTGTGTGTGTGTGTGTGTGTGTGTGTGTGTGTGTGTGTGTGTGTTTGTGTACATGCAGTCAGAATATGACACATTCTTTCATTTGTATCAAGGCCTAATGTAGTTCCACCTGAGGGCTGAAGATGAGCTTATACTGTAAGCTTTATTTTCTGGAGGGTGTTATAGAAATATAACATGCTCTTGACGAGAGGAGAGGAGAGAAGAGGGGGAAGTGACTTGATATAGTAGCTCATAGACAAGAAAATCAAGTAAGGTAAACAGTGTTACACAAACTAAATAGAAAAATACAGGGGTAAAAAAGAGAGAAGAAACAACAATTAAAATAATAAAAGTAAAAAGACTACACATACTCTGCCTACATGACACTCTTTACAACAAAACACACTATGTATGGCAGAGCACATTATTCAGACTGATTGCCCTGATGAATAGGAAATATGTTAGTTTAAGAAATAAATGCTCAAGAGGGATATTCATCAAGAGGGTGTATGGATTACAGTCCTATTATGATATTGCAATGCTAGTGTTAAAGAGTCTGATTGAAGAGGGATGAATGACCTGCAGTAACACTCTTATTTGTTGGGTGGGTGTCTCAGTCTAAAGGCTCATTTTCACCTGCAGTACCTGGGCAGGTTGATTGAAACCAGAATAATAAAAAGGTAAAAAAAAAGAAGACAGGCAGGAAACCAAGAAACATACTTACAGAACTTTTTACTTTTTGAGGAAAATAAATATGGGATATGAAAAGTTGGGAATGACAGAATTTGTACTAATTTGTACACAAATCTGAGCGATTCTTTTTATGCTCTCACTTTCAAAAGATTTCATAATTTTGTCACAAATAGAGAGAAACAAAAGTTATAAGTAAGAATTCTAACATGGTTAATCTCATGTATTTTTTTTATTAACTTTACCTCAGCAGATTTCATAATTCTGCTTTTTTATTCTTTGTTTTTTAACCTAGATTTCTTAACTGCTGAATTTATGATGCCGCAAACATTTCATCTTTATTTTTCTTTCCCATGTGGGATTGTGCTTCTCGTAAATCAGATCAAAGCTCGAACACTGCACCTTAAAAACAGCGGAAGGAAAGGAAATGAAAAACATCGTTGAATAGGGAATCTTCAGCAGAGGAGACGGGTGGGCCTTAGCAACAACAGCAGAGTCTAATCATCATGAAGGCTCTTAGAAACATAGACGTACAAGGGCACGTCAGAAACAGGACAAGGTGACATCACATTGCATAGATTGACTTAATCTTGTATATCAGTGAGCTACATAGAAATATTGTTAATTTATGAAGCTTTGAGAAGAAAAGGCTGACAGGCTAAAATGTAACCCTTCATGAAAAGTATGATGACATCACTTCAAAAATATAACACAAAGAAATGTCAAGAAGATCCTCTCTGGACAGAAATGTTCTTAAACTTAAAATGATTAAAAAAAAATGTTATTTGAAATTTGTTGTGTCACAAGTGTTCCAAGTATGCCATGTAAGGAACCCAGATTTTAGTGAAAACAGCCAACTTGTGCCAAAGCAGAGAAGTTTAGACATGACAGTGATCTAACAACAAGCAAAACACGATTTTAAGGGTGGATGGTCTCCCATAATATGAATTAAAATTCTGATATGTGTTGCTTTTTCAGTTGTTTGTTATAACATAATAGAACTCAGAAATTTTGAAGGCCAACCCTTTGAGATGTTTCCTTTTTTATCTGTTTATCTTTAACACAAACGATCCCCACAGAAACTACCATATGTGCATAACCTCCTGTGTGTCAGCGACTACAACTTTCACTATCTGTATACATAAGCTGCTTTTCTAAGACAACGTATTCTCCCCTTTGATTGAAATAGACTTGTCACACCAGAAAGTTAAACTTTGATATCATACTAGTAAAAATCAAAAGATATAAACATCTGTTCTGTTCTGGTTCTGCAGCAACAAGAAATAAACTCCTTGGAACCAAATATTGGGTAATTTTATTTTATAGCCACACCACAAACACTGCTGGTAAAGAATAAGTAGACTAATAATTGACCTCTTGATAGTAAAGAAAGGCATGGTAAATACAGTTTTCCAAATATTTGTAATTAATGTTAAAAATTAATGTTAAAATACAAAAGGCCTATTCCCTCTGAATTATCATCCATCATCCAGAGGAAGTGTGTGTTGGTGGTGTTTGTGTTTGCAATGAGTATGCTGTCTCCCTGCATTTTCAAAGTTTCTCATTTTGGACATTTTCTAGTGCCAATCATTGAGAGGTGGTTTGAAGCTCATGGTCAATGGTCCACAGGTTGGGCCTGAAAGGAAGAACATAGACCAGATGAAGCTGCTGTTTCCTTCTCCTGCTCTCAATCAGTCTGCATCAGACATAACCATTATAATGTGTGTAACTATGAGACATTGGTATTTGGCGACCTCTGAATTAAAGCACTTTGCATTGTATTTGGGCTTTGAGAGAGCTTCAGCTGTGATGCAGAGTGGAGAGGAGCAGAGTGTGCTGGATGAAGTGCACAAACAAGAGATTTAAACAAACACAATCCGGCAACTTTACACATTTATGTGGACCTATAGATCTGTTAGTAGGTTCATTTGAGCTTGATCAGTGTGACACAATCAGAATATAACATCTTATTTCTCAGTTCTATTAATCCATAACACAAGCTCTCCCTGTACTTCCTTGGGAACTTGACCTATCACTGTTGCACTCTTTTTTCTATGCAGCAGCAGCTTTAGGTTGAAAATATGATTGGAGAACTGTTTGTTATTTAAGCTTTGGGACTTTTCAACACTATGAAATGTTAAAAAAAGTATTTTTGTGTTATTAAACGCACATGCTATTGAAAAGTTTTAAGGTATTGGAATTATTGACAGCCTTTAAAACTGAAAACAAATATATTCAGACCTTAAAAAGCAGCAGTCTCTCTCCAGCTTGCAGCACTAACAGTTCCGCCTCATACTGCCGCCTTCATTCAGTCATCAAAACATCAAACATCCAGAGGATGACAGGCACATACTAGATACACACATACAGACACACACTCAGACACATACATGCTAAAACAACAGCGTGGCAGCCAGCGACCACCATGCTGGTAATAATGAGGGTGCAGAGCAGCGCCTCGGGCCTCCCTGCAGCCTGGAGGGGGCCGAGGTCTGGCTGCGGCTCCTCGGTGCATGGGGATGCATCACTGGAATCATTTAATTCATACCATAAACGTGACAGGGTTAATGAGTGGCAAAGAGAGCCTGGGGACCGAAGGGGGGCCGAGCAGGGGATGGGATGAGTGTGTGTGTGAGGATGAATGAGTTGGTTGTGTGTGTGTGTGTGGATTTGTGGGTATAATATTTGGAGTAGGAATGGTGCAAACATGATAGGCTGAGGCCAGGGTTCTGTACCCTGCAGTTATTACTAATGCTCTTTAATTCTGCATGCAGCGGCTTACTGAGACACTCCTGGAAAACAGCCGAATGGCAGCATTAGTGGTGCATATGAGTGTGTGTGATAGGTGTTTGTGTGTGTTTGACGGGAGAAAGAAAGAGACAGAGGTGGTTCAGGAGTATCAGGTTTACAGGGAGACAGATGGTGAAGCCAGAGTACTTTTTGTTTTTTTGGTTGTCATTGGTTTTAATTACCAATAGAATTCAGGTACACACACACACACACACACATGCACTTGCTCGCAAACACACACACACACACACACACACACACACACACACACACACACACACACACACACACACACACACACACACACACACACACACACACACACACACTTTAAACACATTTTCAACATACACAAACAACTGCACACAACCACCAAAACAAAGCACACACACAGAGCTGTCATTCATTGCCCTCTCTGACAACCGGCCGCTTAAAATTTTTTGATCTTACTCTGGCGGGGAGGAGAGAGTGGGTAAGGGAAAGAGAGGTTAGCATGGAGGACAAAAGCGCAGCACTCTGCGGAGGAGAGAAAAATGAGTGAGGGCTAAATTGGCTGGGTGGAGTGATGGAAGACGGAGGAGAGAGGAGAGCGGGAGGCGATGGTGATGGATGAGCAAATGGTGGGCGCCTGATGGGGGATTGCGTCGGGGAAGAGGAAGGGAGGAGGTGATGTGATTCGTGGGTTCGAGGCACCAGAAACCCCCCCTCAACTACAACCTCCTGCCACCCATCCTTTCTTCTCCATTAACACACCGCGCAGCCTGGTAACACCAGCACTTATTGTCTGTGAGGCGTGCGGTTTACACTCGCCTTTGCCCCAGACAATTAAATCTGGCATCAACACACGGGGCTGCTTTCAGCGAGGAGGTGCACATGATGCTTCTCTTCTCCTGTGGAGGTGTCTGTCACTTTAAAAATTGCACAGAAGCAGACCTTGGTACAGACTTTATGGCTGAATATTACATTTAGAGGGAATGAGAGACATAATGTTGCATGTTTTTTGGAACGAATATGAAACTTTAACTTGATGCATTCATTTGTGTCATAATGAAGTCCCATCTGTCATTGTCATTTCACATCATTGGCCCTAATTTTCAAGATGGTGTCACTAAAACCAGCTTCTTTGCTCCATCGATGGTCTGGTCATGGAGACATGACGGCCTCCATTGGGAAAAACAAAGACCACCCCCTGCCAACACCCCCCCATGCAGCTTCCCTCTCCATCCCTCCACCCTTCTCTCCCTAGGGACACTATCAGGACATGGAAAGGTCAGGGGTCTGGTAGCACCACAGTAATTACACACACACACACACACACACACACACACACACACACACACACACACACACACACACACACACACACACACACACACACACACACACACACACAAGAAAAACTGAATGTCACATGTGTCTACCTGCTCACACAGAGCACCTGCAGACAGACACAATCATCTCTGCCATGTAACATCTTCACTGATCAATTATAGAGCTCTCATTTAAACCCTCACTGAGTGTGATAATCAGAAAGTTCATCAATAAGTCAATCTGACCTTTTAGAGATCTTTCCATTGTTTATCTCCTTTTATCCTCATTTGTTCTAAAGAATCTATTAATCTTGTCCGTATTTGGAAATTAAAATTTAGCAGTTAGATTAACTTATTTGAGGGCAGATCAATAGTTTAGTCTCCAAATGATGTAATTTGTATGAGTTTAGGTTTGACATAATCGTGAGACTTACTTTGATTTCTGTTGGATCAACACTACACTGGAGTAAAAAGAAACAGTCTCCAATAGATCGATATGTGGTCTCTCATGTAATTAGATAACCTGCCCCAGGACAGAGCATCCTTTTTCACAATTATGCTGTAAATACCAAGCAATCTTTACAAAAACCAGCAGGTCATCCAGAGACACTCATCACTGTTCTCAAAGTATTTCTGGGATCCTTAAAAAGAATCTGAAGGAATCAGGAATTTGGAGGGAAAAAAAAATACTCCAGCCACCACACAATAAAAACATTTATAGCATATTTGTCCTTAGATGGACAGAAATGATGTCTGTCCTTCTAGAAAGACCTTCAAAAAATGGGGCTGTTATGATTTGAAGAAAAAAAAATCTTTCAGAAAGCTAAATGCTCCGGTTGCCTTGAATTCAAGCAAAAGCCTTCTATGTTTTAAAAGGAAGCTGATGTGTAAGTGCAAAAACTGCAGTTCCTTGAGTGTCCACTTGAGGCTGGGTCCAAAACACAAGAAACCCCAACAGGGTCCATATTAAAGTGGTCAATTCTACAGCAGAATTAAACTTGTTGACAGCCTGGTACAACACAATGGTCTCAGTCTCTTTACTTTATCTCTGTATTCATAAAAACAGTACAAGTTTATTTCTTCAAACTCATCCTCTTTGATTGCATGAAGGTTAAAGGCTTGTACATTCGTCCTTTAAGAATGTAAATACATGTGTGTTTTAAACTATATACACATCATTGCCCAAATACTCCAACAAGACAGGTCAGTCGACAATTCAAAAGTAGTATGCACTTTGCCTTACATGCAAATCACCAAAGCTCTTCAAGTTTGAGCTACCACTTACGAGCTAAGCATACAGGTGCAGCAAATAAGACTAATGTCAGCAGGCAACCACATCTCAAAAGCTGACAGAACTCTATCTTTGTTTGTGAATCGCAACAGACCTGTGGTTGAAACATCGAGGAAGTTAACTACTGCGCTTGTTGAGTAGGTGGCAAGTGACTAATGTACTGTTTTAAAATGCAAACATAAATGCAAATAGAATTTTAAACATGTGATTAAAATGTATTTTGGGGGGAATTCCTATTAAAATTCAGTAATTAAATGGAATTGTGAATCAAATTCAATAGTTTGATAGTCCTACTTTTAAGATGAGGTGAACCAATAGGGAGGCATTAAGCTTCAGCTTCTTACAAAAAAAACACCAACAAATGTTCCGTAATAAATCTATTCATCTCCTGCATGTTCAAAATTGGACAAATCAAAAAGGACTGGACAAGTGTGAAACGTGTTTCACACCTCGGCATCTGTATTCACTCTGCACATTTTCCAAAATAAAAAAAAAAAAAGTTCCAGACTCATAACCTTCGGGAGTGTGGAGAGAAGCTCGAGAGAAGCTGTCTGGAAACTGGTGGTTGTTTTTTACAGCTTTAACTTCCAAACAATAAAAGGCATTGAAACTGGAAATGATTATTTTTAAACAGTCACATCTCTGTTTTTTGCATTCATATATTTCTGTCACATAAACAATGTGACTTTATAGATTCAGTGTTGGGGCCCTTGTTGCTTTCACATACACACATTTATTTCATGCTGTTGCGTACAGTTATTGAAAATATGAGCTATAAAATCTATTTTTTCCTTGTAAAACCACTGGCGTGTGTGCATGTGAGATTAATGGGGATAAAATTAGCGTGTTAGTGTGTGTGTACTGGATCCAGAGGAACAGGTCCCCCCTGCCTGATACAGTATCTACTTAAATAACACATCTCATTAAGCCTGCTGACTAATGAGGTGATTAGCCTGGGCTACCAATAACTAGCGTTAGCCTAGCGTAGCATTTGCGGCTCTCTCCGAGGGTTTAAGCGCAGTGATTCAGATGGAATGGCTAATATGGCTAGTGGTTAGGGCTTTTAATTGCCTGAAAGCCATTAGAACTAATGTGCAGATATGTGAGGGACAAATTACTTTAATTAGCTGCTGTTAATGTGTTTGCTCGCAGAAATATTAGCACATAACGTCAGCAGGAGGAAACGCAGAATCGCAGAAAAGGCTTGGTGCCCTGCTTTGGATTAAGGGTGGAGAGCCTCAGAGTGTATATGTGTGTGTCTGTGTGAGTGCGTGTGTGTGTGTGTGTGTTAGCAGCACTTTGGGAAGGGCAGGGGGGCCTCAGCGGCAGTGAAGTGTGCCACAGCTATTTATAGGCCCAGTTGATTGCAGATTTATTCTCCTGGGAGGCAGTAACTCGGAATAGTGTGTGTGTGTGTGTGTGTGTGTGGGAAGGTGCAGGTTATGAAGAAGACCCTCTGTGGGAGGAACAGCTGTCTGTCAGGAGGAATCCGTCGGTTAATTTCCTTTGGGGAGGAGGCAGAATTGAAGGCTGAGACGAGACGTCTCTGGCTACAAAAGCCGATCGTTTGTCTTCTTTTGGAGGAATAAAAATCACATCTTCTCCTCTGGGTTGCAGAAGCATTTCATTTTCAATCACTGCTTGATGCAGCTTTTGTTTGCAAAAATGCCAAATCACATTCTTGTGTTTAAGATTAATGACTGTAACTTTAAACAAATATCAGGTTCCATTAATTGTGGGATACATCATAGAAATTTACATTTGAGGGGTAATATATTTGAAAGAGCACAACTATTACCAGAGGGTTATTCATAAGTTTGTCTAAATTTACTGAGGGTACATGTGTGTACTTGTTTCAATAATTGGAATGCTGGGCAGGTTCTTTGTGTCCTAAGTTGGGTGTTGTTATTTTGTATTGTTCCTCACTGATCTTCATCATGTTTATTTGTGCTAAGTTGAAATATTATTCAAAACTTAAATAACAAAGAAGAGCAGATGTTGAATTTGAACTCAAATAATCCTGGTGTTGTTGTGTAGAGGAGCAGAAAGGATCTTTGAGACTGTGGAGACAAACAATCTTCTAAATGAGGCTCAGCTCAGTGTTGCTGAGATGGTGTTACTATTTAGTACACAGTGTTCCTACACAGCTTTGTGTTTGTCTCTGCTGTGGTCAGGGCTGCATGTGTACATCGAGGAGAGGAGGAAGAAGAAAGCAGCCGAGTAAACAAGGAGGTGCACGAGGCTGGATACAGCTTTTAACAGGGGGATGGGAAATACTGCGGTTGGCGCTGTGAATTAGATGAATTCCTGACTGCTGGCATTTAGGGTGCAGACGGCGGTGAGCGGGACAGGAGGAGAGGAAAAGAGCTGGTGTTGACATGGTAAATAAAATTGACATATATAGGCACATGCGTGCTTTATCTTCTCTACTGTACTCTCCTTTTTCTTTATTGCTCAGAGGATTTCAAAAGCTGACCTAACAGAGACAAAAGAGCCAACAACAGCCTCATAACTGTTTGGCTGCTTTCAGATCGGCAGAATGAAAAAAGTGTTTCAAGCTTAACCCCGTCTCTTCCTGAACTCTGAGGACCTAGTGGCCGATGGAGCTGCCAAAAAATGTGAACAATGCCAGTGAGCTCAGTGCTGGTTTAAATGAGCCATTCAAGGGACGCAGCCAGTTAAAATTAAAGGCCTGAGCCTTATTCACAGAGCGATTCCACACAATAGTTCCTTTTGTAGTCTGAAACTAGAGAGATTAACATTTCCTACATCATGAAATTAATTGGTTTAGCTTTTGATACACATTGCACATGAACAGTAAGATGAATGTTTATGTTCTTTCAAATATCTGACAAAATACACCCCAAAAGATCGGAAAACTTAAAACTTGGCTACAAAACATAAAAAAAAAACACGAGCAAACAAAAATGTCAATGTGATCCTGAATCAGTGAAATTGCAACAATAGTAACGAGCACTTACTGGCCTGCAAAAACACACAACTGTGGCTTGTGGGAGGACAAAAAGAGCACTGTTTACAGTGACAATGAGATGACTAACACACAAGGTTACAGTGATACACACACACATGCATACACACAAACAGCCATGATGCCGTCTCAAAGGACCAGAAGCCTGGGCCTGGGTTCAGGATCATGTGTGCCATGGCCCGCCTGGCATCGATGCCGGTGATGGATAGCGTGATGCTGGCGAGGCTGGCAGAGGCTCCGCAGAGGGGAGCAATACGCCTGCCAACAAAGGCAGCGTTACAAATACCTCACATTAGGGGAATTATGTCTTTATGTGCCTTCCAAACGGGCGCAGGGCGAAACAATGGTGGAGGGAGATGGTGTTTCCGTTACAATTAGCTGCATGTTAATCTGTTTTTCCTCATCTTTTCTCTTTCTTTCTCTTCCTCTTTCTGTCTTCATGCCCTACGGGCCTCTGTGCATTAAACTCACCATAACGGGACAGAGAAGCAGCAAAACACAAAACCAAGACAATAATCTGAAAAAGAAACACTTCTGTGAAAGAACACAAATCTGTTTAACAGAGTGACTTGAGGGGAGAGATGATCAGATAGTGAACTGAGTGTCTAAAACATCCCCTTGGTATTAAAAATGTCTGGAGATGGTATCTTAACAAATGTCTGAAATTCACTCTTTTAAAAGCTTTAAAACAAGGATGCTCCGTAATAACCCTCAAACAGACACACAGGATATTCCCAGACAGACAATTGTAGGTGAAGGTTTCTCACCCTTCACTTGAGTGCAAAAAAGACCTGCTGCCCTTTAAAATGCAATTTCCTGAAACAAGACACATGGACCAAATTGTGCCGTGTTTTTTCCCCTTCTGCCTGCCTATTACTGCTCGTAGAGGTCTATGAAAGCCCTGGCCAGGCTTTCCGCGGGCACTTTGGCAAGCATGAGCATCCAGTCTATTTTTCTCGGATAAGGAGGGGAGGGGTGGGGGAGGGGGTGTTTTGTCTGCCCGTGAGAGAGGGAGGGAGGGAGGAAAGGAAAGGAAAGAGAGGAGGGGTGGAAAGAGAGAGACCGAGGGGTGTGTTAGAGCAAGAGGAAGATGGTGCAGTAATGTGGGAGTAGGGGGGTGATTGTAGGGAGACAGAGACGTAAACAGCTAATCAATCAGCATAGAAAAGAGATGCAGAGATGGAGACACACACATACATGCTGACAGATGGGGACAGGGAGGGCGGGCCTCTTTTTCCTCTGCACAGCTGGCTGTCGGCTGGCAGGACGCCTTCTTTCCGTAAGCACCGCTGTCCTCTCCCCTCTCCCCCTGGACATCCTATCTGCCGGTCCGTCTGTGTGTCTGGGCCTTGGCGGGGGATCGAGGTGGTGCTGGGACATGAGCTCAAACATCCTCTGTGTGGTCAGACTACCGCCTACCCCCCATCCTACCATGCAATTTGAACTCTCTCTGGAGTCTAAGTGTGGTTATGTTTTTGTTTTTTTTTGCGGGGGGAAAGAAAGAGCCAGTGAGGATAGAATATTTCCTGCTCAAGCTCAGGTGCTCCAAAATGATAAACACACCCACACCCACACACAAACACACACACACACGCACACGCACACACACACACACACACACACACACTCTTTCTCACACACCCCTCAATCACATACCTTTGCCTTATTGACAAGTGATGACACTTCCTTTACAATTGTGAAATACTTTCATAAAAAAAGATCCCACTACCTTCAATATGAGTTGTGATGTGTGTTGCCCTGTGTTAAATGGGGTTTGAAAGGTTCCCATTAGACAAGAACACATGACCTTTAACACGGCTGCATCTTTCAAGCTGCTCTCAGAGAACACAGACTAAAAGCCCAGTGGACTCAATATAGCCTGAAGACTTTTCTATTTTTGCAAGTTAAATTAGGAAGCCAAAAATGGCACAAGAGCCTGTGTTATTGTCCCATTTTCACATATTAATGTTTCGTCTTTGTCCTCTAAAATTTGAAATTTCTTCAAGTTCTCTGAAACAAAACATCATCCATCGACAATCTTCTCCACATTTATGACAGAAACACTGCTGATCCTGTAGAGGCTAAACACCATTCCTAGGTGTACATTACTGTAAGATCATTCTGTACAGACTTTTAGAGTACCTGACACCTCCTATGCTGCCACACCTCTGTGATTCAGCACAATATTTATTGCTCTCCCGGTCTGACCTTGTAAGAGGAAGTTGTTGAGGAATGAACTGAGCCCTGAGTGAAAGCAAAGAAAGATTTACGTCAAAGGGAGGCAAACAGACACATGAAATAACAAAAAATGTCTTTGTTGACAGGAACATGACGTGAGTACTTATGTCAACAGCCTAAATCACTTTCTCAAACAAAAAAATTTGTTTGCAGAGTAACATTTTTATGACAGTTTAATTGTCCTACTTTAAAAGTAAACAACTCTGAATGAGAGATAGCTTCTCTGAGCGTGCTTCTAAAGATGGGTGTTATTTTTGTGATTTGCATGGTACTTTTCTTTCATTTCTTTCTTAAAAATAATTAAAAGAAAAGTACTTTAAATCATAAAATATTAAAAAAATCATCAACATTTAAATTGTTTTTATTTTATACATATTAGTTTAAAATTATTTGTATGTATTTGCTTGAAAAGTCAGTTTTTATTCATGCTCTACGAATGTGCAGGGAAACAACATTTTATACTTTTACAAATACTAATACCTCTAGTTACCATATCAGTATAAAGGCTTTTAGTATTTTATATGTTCATAAAAAGGAATATAGTTTGAGCACAACATAAATATACATCCTTGTATGAAATATACCGGTGAGACAAAAGGAACCCCTTTGGGATTATTGAGAGGAACCCATCTGACACTGAAATTAAAGTCTAAACAGTCTAAAAGCAGGAGGGCTGCATTGGAAGAGTAACTTTCTCTGTCATGATTTTGATCCTGTTGGTGTGTTTGTGTTTCTGTCTTTGGAGCGAATATTACACTCTACAAGGCCAACAAGCCAGAAGCTTTCAAGCACATTTAGGCCTTTATGTTCAAAAACACACACATTATACCTCTGGCTGACTTTTTGTCAGCATTGTTCAACAAAACATCACCTGATTAGTCCTGTGCACAGGCAGCTCTCAACACAGATCCAAAGGCAGAGAGACGACTCACCTTTTTAGATTTCCGTAATCAGCTGAAACAAAAACAGGTGTTTAATCATTCATGTCTGATTTATGAAAGCAGAAAGGAGAGAGTTATGAGTGCAGTTGCTAAAAGTCTTCTGCCAAAACTGTAGGATGTTGTTGATTATGTGAGTTATATTCTTGTTAGATCACACGTTTTTTGATCACAAGTGAGCCATGCTATACACAAAAAGGACGTTTTCCGAGTACAAAAGCGGACCACCAGCCTCCTCTTGCACATAAGTGCGTTTGTGTTCGTGTGTGAGACAGAGAAATAGAGTGACAGATACATTCATACCACTCAAAGGAATGAAAGGCTAGGCTATGTCCTCCTCTTCAGGTGTTGGACTAAAGTTCAAAATTGGTTTTATTGTGTGGACATAAAAGACGATAACATACTGGGAAAAAAATGACATAGAATGCACTGACAGTCATCAATCCTTTATGATTGCCATTTAAATAAAGCCATGTCTGTGATCTAATGTTTTATTTCTCAGTAAAACCTAGCATTATTTAAATTTTTTAACTAAGTATTATTCTTTACAATCATTGAGAGCTGAAGAGGACTCTTATATTAATGCGAAAAAGTGTACCCTGAGTGCAAGGAATGAAACGTCTGAGACTGAAAGTTTCCTTGAGGAGGACCTGTCGACCCCTCACTGATTTACACATTTAATTTCCAGTTCAGCATACGACTGAGCTTTTAAGCCATAAACTTTAAATGCACATTTATGGTTTCTTCTTCTTCTTCATGCTCAGCTCTTTCTTGGCTGGCATTAAGCACTGGAGGAACAATGGAATGAAAAGAAACAGTAGCTAGAGAGGGTCCTGTTCACCTAACACACCTGGGGAGATCTGCATTCATCTACATGCACTTCAAGTTAAATAAGCTTTGCATGCTCTACAGCCTTTAGTGGAGTTCAATCTATATCAACCAGAGGTGCAGTGCAAACTTACTATAAGAAAAGCTTGAATAGATTCAAAGTCATAACTCAAGGTTTTGTCCAGCATGGGCTTTCAGGAAAATGACTGAAAACTTGAGGTACCTGACTTAGTCAGGGGGAAGCATTATTATGAGTTCAAACTCACCAAGATACCTGAATTAAATTGTTGAATACAAATTGAAGAGTGAAACTATCTCCACCTTTTTATCAACAGCCCTCGTTTATACTTAGTCTGAAGTTTTGGAATGTCCTTGTCATTTTTTGCTTCATTATGTGGGAGCTATAGAGTCCTTTGAGACTGAAATCCTGAATACAAGCTTTATTCAAAGCCCCAAGGACTTGGAATAGGAATACACAAGCATGTCTACATGTGACTCTCTTTTCTGTATTAATGCATTTGTTTAGGCTGACGGGGCTCAGAGCTTGGAGGTCAGGGTTCATCCACCTCTTTATCTGCCCCTGTAATGCCACCCCAGAGCGGATTAACAACAGGTGGATCAGCTTGTCTTGGCCTGGCATGCAGCCTGGTCAGGTTGACGGCACATGTGACAAAGCATTGCTCGGCTGCCTCTAGGTCACGTTTCCTCCACAATGTTTCAATTTGCATGGTGAGTTCAAACAAACACTCTGCAGCGCTTCATTTCTGATCATTACTTCTTGAATTGAGTCACTCTCACAATTTGCATCTACATTAAAAAAGTGCCATCATATTGCTGTTATAGCCTTTTTCTAATTCAGTAATGTACTTGTGTGCTGGTGCAGAGGCCACGCTTATTTCTGTTTATTTCTCACATTTCCCCTCCAGGAGACATTAAATGTGTCTCATCTCATAGATGGGAAAAATTGGATGTGATTTCTGGCTGCATTTTAGGAGCAGCTCTCATCTGTCATGCAGTGAAAGGACAAAGAGAAGCCCCCTCACTGTCTGTCCCGTTGTGCTTTACACTGCGGCTATGATGGCATTTACATGTCAGCCAAATAAAACGGGCTATTTACATGTGAGCGATGCTGACATAATGTCATGTGGCATCTCTTTATAGACACAGTAGGAAGGCACAGAGATTTATTGACTGCATGTCCTGAGAGACGATGGGTTTAAATCTTATTTGTATGCAGGATCATCCAAACACTCCACTATCCTCAATGGCTTAAAAAAATCACAAAATTAATGAACTGAATTCTCTTTATTTTTTGTCATAAAAACATCTTTAACGAAAGGTGTGCGAACACCTTTTATTGGAGTTTAGAAACATAACCTTGACACTGCCCGTCTCTAAACGTGAGACATTAAAAAGCTCAAAATATCACAAAGTTATGCTTGTAACACTTGTGACACTTGTGACACTGTTTCTCAAAACTACAAAAGGATTTTTTAACAATTTCAGTCAGAAACCTAAGGTTGAACATTTTTATCAGTTAATTGCAGCAGCAGGAAATTATTTGCTTCTGATTCTCAAACGTGAAATAGTAGTTTTATTTTAGGTGGTGGGATGATATCTTTAACCTTCAAGTGGAGGCTGCAGCTGGATGCTGATGAGGTAATGGTGATCAAAGTTTGAGTGCAGCAATTGTGCAGAGCAGTGTTGGTAATGGTAGAGCAGAGAGGGAGTCCGGGAATCTTGTCACGTAAGTAGACTGACTTATTGTGAAGTCATGTTATTGTAAAATGATGATGTCAAGTGCTAAACCAGTTCATCTGCCTTCCTGAGCTGGCTCACAGTTGTAGCTCCATTTTGTACATGTCGATTTTACTTTTTCTTCTTCTATGTTTTAAAGATTAGTGTGCAGTGTGTAGTATTAAACTACAGAACAGACTTGATGAATTATTAGAATTAGCCTTATATATCTCAAGCAGGTCCCATTCCACAGAGGTCGCCATCTTGCACCGCCATGTTTCCCCAGTAGTACAGAAAGAACAAACTATAAGGGCCATAAGCGATTTTTGTTTTTAGGGGGTGGTGACCATAAATGCACCATTTTGGAGATGAAGAAGAAGAGAGTGTTTGTTATGCGCAAATCATTGTATGGATTAACGTTTTTGAAAGTAAAAACTTGATAAATGGATGATCATATCTATCACCCATTGTAGGAGCTTCGTCGCTATGGGGAGGGGTGAAAAAGGGAGCGTTTCCATCTAAAATCTGATCACTGGATATGGCTTAATATTCCCATTTTTACACACTGCTGCGATTTAGAGTGACCAATTAACCTGGTGAGCATGTTTTTGGACCGTGGGAGGAAGCTGGAGTACCTGGAGAGAACCCACGCCCACCTGCCCGATCGGGGACTCAAGCCAGGAACCTTCTCGATGTGGAGCAACAGCGCTATGCACTGCACCACCGTGCAGCCCTGCACTGCTCCTTTAAAATCAATTAAACTCCTTTGTTAGGATGAAGTAGAGTGATGATGTAGGATTTTAGAGGAACATCAGGGACTTGTGCAGACCCTTCTCTCTTTTAACATTATATTGTTACCTCAGATATGATGCATATGCTGGTGTGTCTTTAGAAAATGACAATTTTTTTTTCTGCAATGTGATTCTATTAATGTGTAGCATATGAGCTTGCTTACAGTAATGCACATAATTGCAGTATACGAAACAGAATCTAACAAAAAATAATAATTACCAGATTCTTGCCTAATTTAGCCCCATAATTGTGGCAGCATATAGATTGACATTAAAATAATCATATTTCATACAGGATACAAAACTAGATTACACTTGGAATAAATTATCACGGGGCATGATCTTTTTTTAATTACAATTTACCTCTAAAATAATCAATTTAGCCACTTGTTTAAATTGAAGATTAAAGTAAGTAGTTTTTTGTCATTTTTGCTAAATGTACTGTATATTAAAACACTGCATAAAAGAAAGCATTAAAAATATATGACTGGATGATTCAAAGTACTGCTATTCACTGAAAGGACATTTTCAAACACATAAACTGACATCTTCAAAGATGAGCCGCTCAGTAAATACACTCTGTGTGCGTTTGTGAGACCGCCGTCTCTTGAGAGTGCATTACAATTGTGTGAATGTGTACATTATGTCTATAGGGGTGATTGTGATAAACGTGAGCATTTCAGGCCTTGGCTGCAAAGTGAGCAAGATAATACATGAGAGACGAAAAATGATGATGAGAGGATCACGATGGGATAGAGCGAAGAGAGGAGAAAAAAAGGAAAGGGAGGGATGGTGGATTTTCTTTTGTCTTGAGCTGCAGCCTGTTTCATTAGCACACCAGCCAGCTCCCCTCCTCCTCCTCCTTCTCCTCATCCCTGGATCCCTAGCCTCAGACAGAGAGCCCGGTTACTGTCATAATGGCAGCTCTGTATTCATTATCACCTCGGCGTACGCCTCCACCCCCCCACTCTGCCTGGGATGGGGGGCTGCTGTAATTGATAATTAAAGAGCAATAACACAGCGGTCAATGCAATCTCACCGCAGGAGTGCCTAAGACCCCACCTCAAACACACACACATACACACCCCCACCTCAAACACACCCATACACACACCCACACACGCACACGCACAAACACAGAAAATACCCTCTCTCAGATGAAGCACAACAAAATGTGTGTGCACAAATTTGAATATAATGCAAATAAAACACGCCTACACACCCCTGGTAGCCATACACCCACAGACACACAAACACAATCACACATTAAAAGAAACTAGAGTAGAATTCTGAAGAACAGGGTTTCAGGAGGAAAAAAACAAAGAAAGAGACACACATGTTCATTTAGTGACGCAGCTAGATCAATACAGAGAGAGAAGCAGGACGCACGGCACTATTGATTATGAATAGACTATTCTCTCCATTGGCAGTGCCAGTGCCTTGGTAGAGCGAATTAACATCTCGTTAGTCAGCATTTTTCATGAGACACAAATACCAACAATTGCAGCTAATCAAAGCGCTGCTCACATTCGTTCGGGACACAACAAAACACTCACACTGGATTTCTGCCAAAGGTAACACAGACACATAAGCTACAACACTGCGATCAAACACGCTGTCTGCGTACATTTGGTGCTCAGTGTGTGTGTTTGTTTGATCACGCCGTCATAGAAGAACCTCATTCTGTCACACACATACACACACACACATACACATAAACATACACCACACACGCAAAGTGACAAGGAGACAAGAGGGCTGAGAGACAGACAGAATTCATTAAAGATGGTGAGATCCCTCACAGTTTCTCTCTCGCTTTCTCTCTCTCTATCAGTCTCTCCTCTCGAAACCCGTTTAGTGCGGCGATGAGGATTCAATCTGCCGCTTGATGCGGTACGTGGGATGTAATTACAGAATAAAAAAAACGAGGCAGAGCTTCCACTGATTAGAGAGAGAAAGAGAGAGAGCCCATGATTATGTATGTTCTGTATGTGTCTGAGTGGGAGAGAAGCAGGTGATATTTCCTACACTCTGAACACTGTACAGTCTTTCTTAAAGGTGAGTAAACAGTTACTTTTGGATGAGTTTATTGATTTGTGTTTTTTCATAGCAGGTAAGTTAGTGAAACGACAACTTCTACAACATATTTGTACCCACACAGCCTGGAGAGGACACTCAAAATGTATTACACAATTTCTTCTGCATTCTAGTTTGAATCAAATATTTTGGAAATGATTATTATCATTATTATATTATATTGAAAATTGCACCAATTTGCAAATATATAACTAAGGTTTATTCCACAACAGACAAAATGAACTCATATTTTCATTAACTATGATGCTGAATGAACCCTTTATGAGGCACAACTTCAACATGGAAATGCAGATCATCATCTACGAAAAAAATAAATAATTTAGTAATTCAGCTGCCACTCAAACTAGATTTCTTTCTTTACTACGTTGTTATATAGCCACCTAATTGCTTGCCTTCGTATATAGATTCACTAATAAAATAAATAAGTATGTTTGTGCTAAAGTCTCCAGTTGAGAGAGGAACATCCAGTCAGAGATACAAATGATAACTCAATTTCTGCAGGCTGGACAGTTGATGCTCCTGAACAATCCTATCAGTGTTGAAAATCTTAAATGTATCCTTTTACACTTTCATTAATTCACTTCAAACACAGCAGACGGGTCATTTTATACGGCTGTGTCCTAGTTTGAAACGCTGGCTGAAAACTGAGGGATAATACAGAGGGAGAGGCTGGTTATGCGAATTAGAACAAGGTGAACAAGATTCTAGTGCGAAGGTTGGTTCTATCTATGCAGCATGATTAATCAAACTGCAATCGTAATGTGAGAATGTGAAATTATATAAGCGTACGAAAAGCTGTGATTTCAAATTTAAATAAATGTGTGAGTGTGTCTGTCAGCGTTACAACCCTAGTGTTCATGTGCTTGCAGCATGTTCATGTGGTCATGTGACTATCCAGTGCATCCAATTTGTATCAAAATCTGAGAAGTGCCACTATGGAAGAACACCTTTGTTAAGTTTACAGACTTAATTTGTCGCTGTTAGCACTTTGCAGAAATACCTTTATTTTTTAAAAGTACTGTACAAACTTTTTATAAACAGAAATCTTTGATATATATCCTCATATTATATGGTGCCAATTGAGTGGTGAAAAAAAGCTTTTTAGATTTATTTTGGATTTGAGATAGACATAATGAGAACACAGGTGTTGTGTAAAACATAAAGAACAGTGAAGAGTTGCACAAACTGTGAGTTAAAAATGATGCACTCTTTCATATAAGGTTATATAACACATTTTGTATTGTTACTGCAATCCTGAACAAAGTAAATGTACATTAGATATTTTAGGCGTGCAAAGACAAAATCACGTTGTCTTTATTTTCAATATGTACTCACAAAAAAAGATATCGTAAAAATGGTCTTTTTAAATAATGTGCAGCCCTAGTAACAACTGAGGCTTAAAACATGCTGTCAGAATGACCTGTGTACACACACATTGTTCAACATCTGTGTGCTATTTAATGCATGTGTTTCAGATTTTGAAAATGTGCACATCAGCTTCTTGGTGAGCATCAGGCCAGACTCCCCTCTGTGCACGATGTTACATAAAACATGTTTTTAGCCCTGATACAAGCCTTGCTTATCACACCATGGTAACACACAGTCACACCTGCCCAGTCCAACAGTATCTCATCAAACACCTCTGCAGGAACAGCTGAAGGTTGGATTCAAACTGTACCAAGTCCTGTGCAAGCTGCAGGACACACAAGTGGGCAGGGAGAGTGAGAGAGGTGGACAAATCAAATCAAATCATGTGAGGAGATATGAGATTTCACAGTGATTGACAGCTTAGGATGATCAGACTGACGGCCACTCCAACCAACCAAACGGTGGAAACATTAAAAGACAGAGACGAACATTTCAAAAGGTTCAGAATCATCCTTTCCAATCAAATCCCCTCTTCTTTGTTTGGTCACTCACACATAATTAGCTCATTTAAATGCAAATAACTTGGCTAGGTGCAATTTTAACAAAGTCGCACAGAGAAGGAACATGAGCACATAAACAGGAGAAGAGAGGAAGACAGTGAGGGAGTATGAACAAACACATATGGCAGTGCATGTGTGAGTAGTTGTGTGGGAGAGCCATATGCTGCAAAATGGCAGCCCAGAGGGGGTGAGAGACTGATAAAGATGGAGAGTGAGAACTGGAAACAGAGGGAGGGACAGAGGGATGGAAGAGTGAACAGGCTTTTTCCTACATAGAGGAATTCTTGGCTTCCCCCAATCAGGGTTTAGCCAGCGCCAAAGACCAAAAACCACCAGAGCCAAAATGGTGGAGGAATTGAGATGAAAAGTAGCGATTAAAAAAATGGAAACAGGCAGGAAAAAACATATTCTCACTTCCATCAGTCAACATCATTCTCATCCAAAGCAGCTGCACTTATTATATCTAGTAGGTGATGGACAAGCCAGATCCAGAGGCCTCCCCGTGGATTCGTGTAATATTAAATGTGGGGTTCTACAAAAATGTGGCACCCTAGTTACAGTGGTGTCTCAGTCCATCTCAGCTCTCTGTCTGGCTCATCATTGTATAAAGAGCTGCAGGTGAGCCAATTAAACGAGGGCCAGACTGAGGAGACACACAACAAGCAGAGAAACAGAAGACATGATAAAGCTGGGTGTCTCCTACATTCAAACCAAACCAGCAACGTGGCTCCTTCTTGCACGGTTCACAGATGTGTGGAGGAGTGCTTTTGTTTATCTATTACAATTTTTTCCTTGTTTTTTCTCACACTGCCCTCTTTCTTTTACTCTCTTAAAAAGTTCAACCAACACTCCTGGCTGTTTTTGTTACTGCATGGAGTTTAAACTTTTAAAAGTTCTGTTTTCTAGGAGTAGCATGACCTAAAATTTACATCAGAGTATTAATTTCCTCAGGGTGATGCAACTTTATCACTAAGTTATAACATTTTAAAAGGCTGATACACTGAAAACATTACTTAAATTTACACCATGACTCTTATTCTAAACACCAGTTTCATTACAACACAATATTAAATTGATTCTTTGAACAATTATACACTTTCCGAGATCATCAAGATTTACATTTTAAACTGGTTCAATTCAGGAGCCAATAATCGATTTAAGACAATATGATGCTCCCATTTAACTCGATCACAAACATTTCACCTACAGAAAAAAGCTGTTTTGATATGCTTTAAATATTTTGTTGCTGAAGATTTCTAAATTTCAATGAAACACTTTCATTTTTTTAACAAGTAGAACAGATACTTTAAAGGGACACATTTTTCACATTTAAATGCAAAAATGTTTCCTCATTTAACATTAAGGACACCGATTATCTTCAGTTTATGAACATAACGAGCAACAGCTTGAAATGATGTGTGGTAAAAGTGAATTATTCTACGTTTGTTAACTACTGTTTTGACTTGATCATAAAGCCTCAGTATGAAAGTGCTATTTAGATGTGATTGAATATTTTGGCTCCACAGTGTGGTGTAGCTCCCGGAAACTTATCTCTGACAAAACCAGTCTTTCATGGCTCAGAGTAGAGAAGAGGTCGCCATGCAACCATGCAAATTTCATTAAGAATATCTGTTATAGTAAACAACCAAATTGTCTGCACTCACAAATAAGGTATGTGAGAGACCAACACAGTCACAGTACCTAGGAGGCTATTCAGGGTTATTTAGTTAAGCAAAGACCCAGGACTGATGCGGTGTGCAGATCTGTAATGTATGGAGCCATCACAACGTGGAATAATTAACCAGTTATCATAATTGAAGCACCCAGTAAGGCCGGTTTTAAAAGATTCTTAAAGAAACACTTTGACATTAACCCTAACATTAATGGATTTCAGTGAACACTTATAATTGATCTCAATTAGATGTGATGTTATTTAATGTTTCTTGATATTAATTCATGGGAACTTGAACTTTACATCCATTATGTGTATTCTTTGAAATGGTTGTGGTATTTTTCTGTTCTTGTATTTCAAGTTTATCATTTTCTTTTTGTATCTCATGTATATTTTGTATGTTATGTTTGTTTTATGTGGACCCAGGAAGAGTAGCAGCTGAGTTAGTGGCAGCTAATGGGGATCTGAATACAGGAATAAAGGAACACTGTGAGGCCTGAAGTCCTTGCAGATGAAAAATGAAATGGTAAAGGTAATGCACATCACTTGTGTGATGTTGTGGTGTCACTTTTGTGGATAAAAAGTCTTGGAAAAAAAGGTTGCAGCATCTATTAGGGTTAAAACATTTTCAAGTTTGGGTTAAAAGGCAAACTTGAATGACAATGTGAAACTGGTGAGCGGTAGAAATTGAACTGAAAGCGTTTATTGAAGATATCGATTAATGTTTGGACTCATCCATTTGATATCACAGGAGTAGCCTGGAGGTGAATTCAAACCATAGACTGTATAAATAATGGAGGTAGTATCCGTGACGTCACCTATCTGTTCCTGAGCGCTGTTTTGAAGCCAATCGTTGGCGGGAGCCATAACGGTAATGCTGAACTCAACCAAACTTAGTGTGAGGTAAAGAGGCGGGCTTTGAGCATCCGAGTCAACAGCTACAGTGTTCCCGCCTGTCAGTCAAGTCAGTCAAGTCCTCAAATTGGCAAAACTTTTAATCTTAATTTCTTCTGAGCCGTCACGTTAGAAAAAAATTCACCCCCCTTACAGTGTGTGCCGATAGAAGAATTAGCTACGTAGACCCAAGCCGTTTTTTGAACCAGGCTGTAAACATGTTTATTATTGCTGCAAAGATCGTCTTTTTTGAATTAGTGTGTATGTGGTTTCCGGTGTTTCTGCAGCCAGCCTCAGGTGGATGCTTGACGATTTACAATTTATAACACTTCCGCATGGGCTTCATATTTTGAGACCGGAGGTTGCCGTTTGATTGAAACACATAAGGTGAGTCATTCTCAGAGTTGGCACTGTACTGTTTATCAAATGATCAGGGATGACTTAAATGCAGATATGTCAAACAAGGTTACAGAGCTAAACTTCCTTCATTGTACACTGTCTGTTCATACTGAGGGTCAGTTGTCGTCAAAGGGTCAACCTGAGCCAGACAAACCCAGTTTATTAGTCCTCAGAAGAAGACAGAGGAATGTGGAGAGGGAAGGATAGTGTGTGAGCATGACAGAGAGAGTTTTGAGACTAGATCGAGTGTAGCAGAGCTGTCAGAGCGCCATGTGTCACACAGGGCAGATGAAACCTGACATACTCCTGCTATCTCCCACTCCTCCCTCCATCAGTCGTTCTGCGCGCAGAGAGCATCCCTCTAAGCTTTTTTCTGGTGAGTGATATTGACTGCGTTGGTTCGATGTTGGCTATTTCCATTTTCTCCTGCAGGGAAACAGGAGACGGAGCAATAGAAAGTGGATTTCTCTCTTACCACGGCCGAAGACAAGTCCAGCAACTCATCCGTCACTGTGACACTGTAGCTTTGCACTTTCCCTCTCTCCTCCACCCTGCATTAGATGTGCTGTAGCTTTTTTTTTTACACAGATACTTGGAACAGCTTCCACCAAACACACACGCTATTCTGTGTGGTTCATCCCCAAGGGATGCCTATATTGGAAAAGGGCATAAACAAAGCAAGGTACAGCAGTCCACCTTTCCCTCACTCCTCTCCCTCTCTCACACACATACAATCACACACAAACATGCATAACACATAAAATGCAAATCAAAGGTCCATGTATGGACTTGCGTACAAAAACACATTGAAATACATTAACATAACTATATATATATACATTCAAATTTAGAGATATTCTGACAGACACAGAGGTTTTCGGAGAGACTACACACACATTCAAAGACATGCAAGCATATACACACACACACGGACACAGACAGACACACACACCTCTGAGCTCAGCTGTGTGGAATGAGGCCACTTTGAAGTGCTTAAAAACGTCCTCCCTCTATCCCCACCACTATCCGCTCCCTGCGGGATGACTGCTATGGCAACAAACACCACACACATCCATTTGTACACACACAAACACACACACTCACACTCTCACACCATCCCTGCACTTTTGGTCCTCACATACATATGCATTCGTGAGTCTGAACAAACATCAACAGAACAGTGTCACCCTGCGTGACCACAACATTGAAATCACCTCATTCTGATCCTATAGTGTCTGACAGGAAATCACACACACACGCATGCACACACGCACACACTAACAAACATACAACCTCATTTGCTTTGACAATATGCTTTGACACTATGAAGGCAAACATGCATGGTCATGTACTGAAATAACAGGCTCATAGGCAAAAACCAGCATGAAAAAAGGAAAAAAAAGGATGATTAAAGGAGAAATTTAAAGAACAGGAGAGAAACTTAGGTTTCCCCCAGATACAGGGAGGTTATTAGTGAGCAGGAATGCCCCTCATGCATTCACTTACATGAGTACCAGAAGAAGTGTATTTGAAGAGTTTGGTGTCTAAATACAACCGGATATAATGTCACTTGCCTTTCATTTTCTCTTAACAAAGTTAGTTTCCAGGTATCTGTCTTTAGGATTTCAGTCTCTATTCTCTGTGTCACCCTTCCTGCAGAAAGTCAACTTTTGCCTCTGACTATATCTTATATGCCATGTTAGGATATTCATCATGTTGCTCTTCTATCTCTATTAAAGGATCTGCTATTACAAACCCTTTAGCTAGCAATTCAAATCATGCAATCACAGTAGTTTGACTCTATTGTTCTCAGAGATACTGTGAGCTCTTCTTTTTTGCACACTTCGTTTACATTACTGCATTTGGACATTTTTCATTAACAACTGAGTTTCAACCAAAGACTGTGTAAAATATGGAAAAGTGTGACCATTGGTTCCTGAGCAGACAATGTCTAAAGCCCACCATTGGCAGGCCCCATACCGGAAATTGCTGGCTCAACCTTGCTTCGATTAGCCTAGAAACAGTCAAAGAGATGGAGCTAGGCGGGCTTCTATCCCCCATGCAAATAGCTACATCACCTGTAAGGTCATGTCAACCATGCCACTAATTATGAAAATGAGCCATTATGTTTCTTAATTAAATGTTTTGGAAAAAGTCAACCCCTGTTGCTGTGGCTTGAATAAATAAATGAGCTAATACCCACTGCTGCCTCTTTTGTTTTTACCAAACTGTGAACAGGTTAAGTTCGCTGTAAATTGGGAATTTTTACAGTGCCTCCAACTGGACGCTCAAGGAAAGTGCTTTTTTTTTTTTCACTTCTGCACTGAATTCATTTGCACGTGGAGGCAGCTACTTGTTTTCAGCAGACACAGCGTTTCAGATGGTAAATCTAACTGTTGCTTGATTCTAACATGTGACATTCAGAGTTACCACCTGAGCACTCTGCAGTTCTGGTTCAGTTTTCTGGATCTCATTTGGTCTTAAACCACACACAGCGCTTTGGTTTGATCTCTGCTATTTGCACTGTGATCAACCCTCATGCCCTAGTACACACATTCCTTCCTAACAAGCGAGTGGAGGTCGATACTACATCCTCTAATTCTGGCCTGCAGGCACAGGCCACGCCCCAGCTCCAAATCTAATTTTGCCCCAGGCTTTTTTGGGGGTGCCTGGCTGTCAGAACAGGCAGCTTGTCGCCTCTATTTCACAGGTAATCTCTGCAGTATTGACTTAATGGGTTCAGGCTCTATAATAGAGGTCATTTAGTGCAACGTTTTAGAGCTGTGGAAGATAACAGGTCGAGAGTGGGGCTTACAGGTCCTAATGTTACATTTCACCTGCAATTTGGGGATATTTACACTTTTCCCTTCAGTCTCTGAGCCCCTGTGGTTGCCCCCTCCCCAAACCCCCAGAGTAGCCTCAAACAGCCCCAGAGACACAGATTACAGGATCATCTTCCTGTGTGTGTCTGTGTGTGAGCAGAGCGGTTTGTGGATGGCTAAGGGGTATAGATTGATTTGGTTTTGTTAGGCAGAGAGGATTTGCACTGCAGCAAAGCTTTAGCTCTTTAAAAGTCTCCTCTCTCTCTCCTCTCTCTCTCTCTCTCTCTCTCTCTCTCTCCCTCCTCTCTCTCTCTCTCCCTCCTCTCTCCCTTCTCTCCTCTCCTCTCTCTCTCTCTCCTCTCTCTCTCTCTCTCTCTCTCTCTCTCTCTCTCTCTCCTCTCTCTCTCTCTCTCTCTCTCCTCTCCTCTCTCTCTCTCCTCTCTCTCCTCTCTCTCTCTCTCTCTCTATCTCTCTCTCTCTCTCCTCCCTCCCTCGATTTCTCTCCTGCTCTCTTCCTCTTTTCAATAGGCACGGGGAAGTAATTAACAGCTACTTAAATTCCCTTGATGGATTTTGTGGACAGAGGAGAGAGGGGAAGGGGGCAGTATGGTTAAAGATGTGCTCTATCCTCTAAAGCTTAATGCTGCCATTTGCAGAAAGTAATTTTCCCAGAGAGAATTTTTCTAGGATTAGTTTTGGGGAAAAAATATCTACATCCTGATGAAGCATTATCCAGCGATGAAGCAGAATTATACAAGAAGCTGCTAATGCATTATGAAAACCTCTTTGCATTTATGCTGGCTGCCATTGATTGCATCAAAGTGTCAGCCTCATCTCCTGTCCCAGTGGTTTCAGCACAGAGCAGTAATGTACATACTTTCAGTGAAAAGTGAAAGTGGTGCAATGAATTACAGTTGATCCATGATCAATGCAGACCCCCCCCCCCCCCCAAAAAAAATTAAGAATGCATGTTGCTCAAGAATCGATGGAAATTTATCACCAAGCAGTACAATTAATTTACTGCCAATAAATACCTGTGCAGAGTCTCTGTGTAAAGAAAGAAGTGTTTAAGTAGGGACCATGGTGATCAGCCATACAAATGTGAAGACAGTTGAACCTTTCTAATATTGTTAAATGAGTTTCAATACAGAAGAGGGTTGTTACGTATTCATATTTCATTGTGTATGACTACTTTGTATGAAATGGTGTTTTGACCTCTCACCTCTCACTCTCAGCATGTCTGAGTCTGTCAGTAGCATAACGATAACATTCTTATTAATTATGATCTTCCTGTGAAATACTGAAAATGCGTTATTCACAGAGGCTTGTCTGTTTTGTGTTTGTAATGCTGATGTCTTGGTTGGGGGTGAATGCAAACTTTGGTCTGACTTACCTGCTGAAACCCAACATGCAAAATCTGTCTGCTTTTAAATCTCTTCTTACAACATTCCTGTTTAGAAAGGCTTTTACTTTTGTTTTTAAATTCAATTGTTTTTCTTCTGAATGTTTTGTGATTATGCATTCTGATATTATAATTGTAATGTAATTTAAGCGGTTTGTGAAGCACTTTTTATATACAGGTGCAGCTCAAAATGTTGAAAATCATGGAAAAGTTCATTTTTTCAGTTTAATTCACATAGTTGAACTTTCCTATATTATCTATTCATTGGATGTCAAATGATATCTATTTCACACATTTTATGTTTTAAATTTGATGAATATGGCTTATAGCTCATGAAAATCTCAAATCCAGCATGTTAAGTTATATATACTTTTTTGAAAACAATCAAAAAAGGATTTGTGATATACAAAGGTTAAACTTCTGTATGTATATTTATTTACACACTTAATATTTGGTTGGGCTGTCTTTTCATTATATTAGTGCATCAGTAAGGCCATGGCTTGGAGCTGATCAGCTTTTAGCTCGGCAGAGGTGTTAATGAAGGCCAGATTGCTTTGTTTGAGGCCTCCATCTGGTCCTGCTGGAGAAGGGGGTCAGTTTCTCCACTAAAGATTGTCGACAAATGGAAGCATGAATAGCTCAAAAATCTCCTGGTAGACGATTGTGTTGACTTTGAACACGAAAAAACAGTGGACCACAAGCAGCAGATGACATGGCACCCCAAATCTACATCAAACACCTTGGATTCTATGCCTCTCCATTCTTCCTCAAGACTGTACAACCTTGATTCTCAACTGATATGCACTATTGACATTCATCAGCAAAGAGAACTTTGGACCACTGAGTCGCAGTCCAACACTTCTAACATTGTCTCTGTTTTAGTCTCTTGATGCTTAGGAATGGAAACATTTTAGTAGTCCCTTTCCCCAAGACATGCAAGGTGGCTCTTGATGCACTGACACCAGCCTCAGTCAACTCCTTGAGACGCCTCCCCAAGGTCTTGACTTTACTTTTCTTGACAATCCTGTCAAGGCTGTGGTCATCCCTGTTGCTTGTGCACCTTTTCCTACCACACTTTTCCTTCCAGTCAACTTTCCATTAATTTGATTTGATACCACACTCTGAAAACAGGCAGCCTTTTCAGCAATGATCTTCTTTGGCTTACCCTCCTTGTGGAGGGTGCTGATGATCTTCTTCTGGACAATTACCAAGTCAGCGGTCTTCCCCATGATTGTGGTTTTATGTTAAGTGGTAGACACATTGCGTTTATTCTTTTTAAAGAGTGATTAACGAAAACTCAAAATGATCATGGTTTTGTGAGATCTTACATTTTGAGCTGTAGTCCATAATTATCTAAATTAAAATTGAAAATCACTTGAAATATCTCTATAGTCCAGAATATATCACATTTACAAATTCCTAAATGACTGATGAAAAAAACAACCTTTTCAAAATATTCAAATTTTTTTGAGCTGCACCTGTAGATAACAGTTATCACCATTGTTAAAGTCAGCTGTTCAACACAGGCTGCTGTAGTCAGATTTTTTTAATTTACAACTACAACTGTCTAAAAAAAGAGTTCAGGTTTGTCTGACTGTTAGTATTAAATACTGAATTAATTGCAATATATAGCAAAGAAAACTGAGGATGCTTGAGATGCATAAAGATGCAATATGGCCGCTTCTGCCTTAAAGTTCAGAATTACATTAATGGCTAGTTTGGCAGAAAGTTCCGTCATAAACATCTTTAATTTCTCTTTATCTGGAAAATAATATAATCCGTGTCACAAATTGATGATCCAGTCTGAACTGTGAGATTTGTGATCCCTCCCGGCACATTTAACATAAAGCCAAACTTTATTTCCTAATGTTTACTGTCTTGCATGTGACCCTTTAATGGCTTATTCGCTGAAACTCTCCCTCCTGTTGCAGCTTAGAATTGATTTAATGATTCACACCACAGGCACGAATCAACTTCCTGTTAACATGTCCTCACTTGTCAACAGGAAGCCAGTAAAGTCGTCGCTCCCGTTCACTATTCTTTTTTAACAAGAAAAGTCAATCACAGGCTCCAATCAAACAGCAGCCCTCCATACGAAGACAGCAGCACTTTCTGTCAACACAGTTCAGCGTTTCCCCCTCGTGCTAACGGCTGTGCCATGTGTGTCAGGGCTGCCAGATCAGATGTCCCGTGTCCTGCGCGGATATCAAACCAGACAATGGACCTCCTGCTGCAGGCGGAGAGAACGCCGTCTACCCAGAAAGCTTTCATTTCCCTTCTCGGGCTAATCCTCCTTCCCAGGAGAGACGAGCAGGAGGTTAATGAATACAGAGGAGGAAATGTGACTCTGCCAGGCGCTGTGTGCTCCTCGCCATCAAACGCACATTACCTTAACAGGCACACATACGATATATGTATATATTCCTTGTGTTAATAGATAAACGCATCCCACTACCACACATACTGTCCTAATTTGTTCTCTCTCAAACATATACACACACACATACACATACACACAAGCACCACACACTCCATTTTGTTCCGCTCAACTGTTGGTCAGCATTATAAATATTCAATGTCCTGTAAGAGGAAACGCTTAAATGTGCAAAGCTTAACATACACACACACACGCACACGCACACGCACACACACACACACACACACACACACACCCACACACACACACACACACACACAACACAACACACACACACACACACAGTTTATTTGTGTTAGACCTATCCAGCAAGGATCTTGTGGTTAGATAAGTGTCATTATGAAAAAGTTTGGTTATGGAACTAACACGACCTACTTTGTGTTTTTGTTAGTTGCATAACTGTGCCAATGAAATATTCACTGTGCATCAACCTTAGCTAACCTCACGTGGTTTTCAGGTAGGAGCATGGACACATTGGTTTCTATAAAGTTCATTAAAAGTTTCTCCTCATGTAGAGTTTGTATGTCCTTCACAAGGCTTCTGATTATGAAATTGTGTTAGAGCATAGACACTGTTTTGTTTTGAATGAGCTCAAATTAAAAAACAAGCTTGGCAACTTTGTATTTATTGCCTTACATGAAGACAGGTTTGTAAACCACCATGGCCAATTAATTCATACAGTTCAGTGGGAGACTTGGTCGTCTCTCAATCAGAAGGTCAATGGTTTCAATCCCAGGTCCTGCTCTCCACATGTTGAAGTGTCCTTTGGCAAGACACAACCACAAAGCTGCCCCCTGAGGCTGTGTCACCAGTGTGTATGGGATCAGTTTATACTAATGGGCACTTTACATAGCAGCCTCTGCTGTCAGTGCATGATTGTGGTGTGAACAGATGAATGTGACACTGTGTTCATTTTGGAAGCTTTGTTAGATTTTGTTAGTCCTAGTCATAAAACTTAAATACTGATTAGTTGTTTTTTTTCCACATTTTTGTCTTTTGTGCTCTTGCTATAGTTTTAGTCCAGTTTAAGTAAATAAAAAGTCAAATTTTAATGACGTTTTATATCTACAATGTTTCATTCTCTTCACACTTTTACTTCCGTAATATCTTAGTTGAGTAAATAAGCCTGAACTCTTCCACCAATGTAATGCTGCTGTGCAGTCTCTGCTGATCTACTAGAGTAAGGAAAGTGCATTACAAGCAGATAAAAGTGTTAATTTTGAGGTATGTCCCTAGCTTCAAGTCAAGTAAAAAGAAAACACTCTCTCTGTGGTCACTATGGGTATAATTTAAATCCCTGGCTTCAAATAAAAGAGCTATGAACACAAAATACAAGGACTGTATTGCACTTTTACACTGGTTTCGAAATGTAATGGCAGTGACAGGCATGCTGGATGGACAGTCAGTTCATGGCACATTGAACTGCATTTTCATATTTGTTGATGAAGGGTTGATCAAAGTTTTGAAACCTCATACTAAATATGCCGTCTAACGTATCACCAGACTAGGATGATTCAAGCTTTTGACACAGATATGAACATTAGTAGCAGCGAAAAATAGCAAACATGAAATATTACACTGCTGTCATCAAGTAGCTGGTTGTGACCTTGTCACTAACGCACACTGGAGATATAAATAATCAATGAAAATGCAAAAGATGCATGGAGGCGGTGAAAACTTGTAACTAGGGCTGGGGAGTAATTCGATAGCGATGGAATAATTTTTCTCAATATAAATATAACAAATGCTCAATAAAAACTCTGTATATTTAAACCTGTAATTACACCCCCAACCACTTGAAAAGGAGGGAGCGCTTGTGTCTTAAACACTAGTTGCCACCCAACATTAGACAGAAGAAGAAGATGACATTGAACAGCCTTTCATGTCGCAGGCTGAGAGGTAGGCGGGGCTTAAAGACTTTTGGAGCGGTACGCAAACACAGCCGAGACGAACAACAGCGACACTGAAGAAAATGCAAAACCTACCAGCTCAAAGCAGAGTCCTTTGATAAACACTGTGCTGACTCAACGTTAACTATTAACTTAATACACTTTCAGGATGGGGGTAAATAATTCTGATTATGTAAATGATCTCAACCTGAGAAAAATAATAATAATGATCTACAAACTAAAACTTCACAAAAATATTATCTTACACAAAATACCTGTTTCCTGTTAGCACTGTCAAAAATGAGGGATTCAAAAAGCTTACCAGAAAACTAAATCCAGATTCAAGCTAACAAGCCGTTTGGTTTCTTCAACTTTCACTCCGGAGCAAAAGTCTGCCTTTAAATTGATATGAGATAATGATTTGATTTTAGCGTGATAACTATCAATGTCGACTGATATGGAAAAAATTACCCTGACAACATCTTTTATAATATCGCCCAGCTCTACTTGTACCCGCAGCAAACTTGTGAGTGAGTGACTAACTCCGGTCATAAGACAGTATTGCTTGTATTTTGACAAACATGACGCAAATTTGGGGAGAGCATCATGAATTTTGAATGTCCAGCTGTCTGCTCTTAAAATTTTCATCTCATCATTGTAACAAAAACAGAACATGTTTGGCAGAGTTTGTATTCATAGTCATGTAGTTTAGCACTTTATCATCTCATCTTCATCATGGAAAAAAAATCATAACATTTATTGTCATAATTTTCAATGATGACATAACATTGATGTGACTTGATATGACAGCGCTTTGAGTAATAAGACGACTGGAGAAACGCTGTATGAGATAATGAAACATGCATTCATCATCTCATATACTCTCTTTAAATGAGATGTTTGAGTTTTTTATATTCATTGTCACCTTTTCCCATGATTTTTAAGTTTACTTTTAGTCTTGTATGCTTTCACTGAGAGACAGGACTGGATTGAGTAGGACTGAGAAGAAAAGTGGAGAATGATATTCAGCAAAGGGCTGCAAGTTGGAATCAAACCCAAACTGCCTGCTTTCAGGACTGCATCATCTGCAATGGGGCACACAAAGCCAAACTGGCATCCTTCCACTGTCTTTTTGTAAAATATTTTTTTTCCTTATACTTCTTGTCCATCCTGTATTTCTGCAGTGACTCATTTCCAACAATTCTCCCATAGTGCGACACCAATTGTTTCTATGTCTGCCTTTAACACAACACCCTGCATTTATCTATTTTTATCCCTTACCAGAAAAATAGGCTGGTCTCAAACTGGTCTGCTGGTATCATGGTATTAGCTGTAATGTGAGGTGGCAGAAAACGGAAAGAGTGTTCATTCTGTCAAAGCGAGGGCTGACACCTCTATAGCTACCTGTCCACACGCAAACCTGTAATCTGCCTCCATCAGGTGTTTGATAGCCCTGAATATAAATACCCGCCATTACTGAGCGCACGGCAGGGGTCCGATCGAGCGTAGGCTGGAACCGTAGCCCTCTTCAACAAACACACCTTGTACAGACACACACAAATGTCTCCTCTTCAAATGGTTTTATCTAAAGCAAATGTTCTCAAAATAGAAGAGATAACTTTAATTCAAGCCAACATATAGATCTAGTGAAGTGTAAAGGGCCTTGGTAATGCTTTCAGGCACTGACAGAGGCTGGTATGTGTGTGTAAGGGAGTGTGTGTATGAGCTGGGAGTAGTAAGGCCATCTCAAGCTGAGGGACAGATGCCTCCCGATTGCCCTTCCCCTGAATCAATAGCCCTCGCTCTAGGTTTTAATTAGCTAATCAGTGGAACATGGGCTTTTAAGCGTGGTGGGAGAACGAGGCTAAAACCTGCCGTCAATACCTATTAAAATGTCTGCTCGGCTGTGGATGTGTGGGGCGAGGCCTCTGACTCACAGCTATTGTCTTTTAAGGTATTCGTAATGGCTTAATGCTGTCATGAAACTCAATGAACAGCAGACATGGGAGGGTGAGTTAAAAAAAAAAAGGGAAAGGGAGAGAATGGATACAAACTCTATGTAAGGGTGTGCTGCAAACTTGCAATTTGGAAACAGTCATTATAATTGTTTTTTAAATGACACTGTAATAAAATCAATCGTCTCCTGTTAATTATGATCTGGCACATATCCCCCTTTTTGCACAACAGATTTTCCAAGCGCCACTTGGCTTCCTGTCCGCATTCTTTCCAACAGGCTGACACAGTTATGTTGACAATCACGTAATATCATGTTTAACAAAAAAGAGGTTTAAAAAAACAATGCTACCAAAAGTAGCAACGTAACTGCACGGAAGAGGAGTGTTTGTTTGCTCTGAAAACAAAAGTAAAAAGTAAAACCACACCCTGTGAATCCTGCCTGTATGTGTGCACTTGTCACTTGCTGTTAACACTCATACCTGAGGGATTAAGATGAAGTGACACACTGCCAAGAGACAGGCAGAGCATTCAGCAGCCACTATATACTATTTCCAACTCTGTGTGAATGTGTGTGTGTGTGTGTAAGGGTTTGTGTGTCAATGACTAGGGATGACATGTTTGCTTTGTGTTCATTTACCAACGTGTCTGTGTGTGTGTGGTGTGTGTGGTGTGTGTGTGTGTGTGTGGTGTCAGTGAATGTGAAAGCCCACGTCAGAATCTTGAATTTACGAGCTAACCAGGCATGTCAGCAGACCCGCTGTGTGTTTGTGTATGTGTGTATGTGTGTCTGTGTGTGTGTATAAGTGTGTGTTTGTGTGTGCTGGCGACAGTCATGTTTACCTTGAGCTCCAGCCTGGAGGTGGTGTCTGACTTTGGGTGACAACATACCATTGGTTTTCCACCTGTGGTCACCACTCAACTTCCAGGACAGCAGAGGGGCCTCCGGATGAAAACACACGGACTGCGGGGCCAGGAAAAGACAGACAGAGATGTTAAAAGTAGACTGTGAGGGGGGAACTGTTTGCATACTGCAGCTGTAAAATAGAAAGTGAACTAAAGGAAGTGAAGGTAAACAAGATCCAGAGCTAAACAACCAGGCCTTCTTTGTTTTTTACCTGAGTGACACTTTCTGTTTCCTCTCTGCTTCCACACTAACCACTGACTATCTCTGGGACAACTCCCACGTAGCCACCAGTGGCCTCTAATTAGCACTTTAGTTTGATTTAGCTTCACTGTGATGATATGGAGCAGAGTTTGAAAAACACAACTGATGCAACTCAGAGCAACTGTTTAGTCTGTAGTGTTCAGACACCATCTGCATTCACAGCTACGATCAAACCAACCAGGCTTTCAGAGAGTTACCGTATGTGCACTTGCATATGTGTGTCGCTATACACGCGTACTTGAGAAATCAACTCCACAAGTACTGTAACATAACCTGCATTTGACAGCCTCTAGAATATCATAGTAAATGGTCATGGAGATTCAATCTATACTACATGAGCACAGTATGATCACACTCTATTTTGACTAAGTGCACTGATGAGATATGACAAGTTTAAAGCCATTAGTCCGTATTGATTTCTCTTTCACCTATTCATATAATCCAACGACAAGAAAAGGAGGTTACAAAAGGGGCAAGGCAGAGGCCAGTGGGTGGTGTGAGGAGACAAGGGTTCAAATGCACACACTTTAGTACAAATGAGCCTGGCGTGACTGTTTTTACAACTCTGTTAATGCTAACATGGTCTTAACATGGGTGGTTGTGGTTAGCAGTGCTGCTCAAATCCATTAAAACTAAACCCAAAAAGCTGCAGCATGTATTCTTTTTGATAAAGAAAGCATTCTTATCTTAAGAGCCTTCCTATTATATGTTTGCCGAGGATGCCTCCACCATGTTTGCAGCAAACATGGTGAAAAGGCACGTATAGCAACGGGCATGAAGAATCAAGCCACAGGAGATTGTGGTTTACATTTTCCTTTTAAAGATTTTTTGAGGTTGTTTGCGCATATATTATATGGTAAAATCTGTACAGGGACAGAAAACGTGGAGTAAGAGAGAGGATGACATGCAGCAAAGCACCAAGGGTAGGAATTCATCTGTACATGGCGTGCATTATCCCATTTAAACTGACAAATCTTAAATAAAATTGAAATTCCAAAAGGTATATATTTTTTTACCCTTTAGGTTGTACAGATTTTGGGGACATTATTAACAGTTAATTGATAACGATACTACTTAGCCAAAACACCAATGTGGGTATTTTATTTTTATTACAAGGGAAACCATTATAAAGTATTTGCATGCTGAGCTTAAGTCAAGTAAAATAAAGTCAAAAGTAAAAAAAAATAAAATCTAATAATTAACTGAGTTTAAGATATATTCTAGGGGCGCTGGTGGCCTAGCGGTCTAAGTGCCCCACATACAGAGTCCAGTTTGACTCCTGGCTGCAACAATTCGCTGCATGTCTTCCCCCACTCTCCACTCCCCACATTTCCTGTCTCTCTCCAGCTGTCCTATCAAATAAAGACAAAAATAGCCCCAAAATAAGGAAAAAAAAGAAATATTCTATTCTGGTTTATTGATCATGAAATGTAAGGGTTCAATACATTTCAAGAGTTTACACCCTGCCAAATAAACCTCTGAAGCCCCTTTTGAAATACATTTTTGTCAATGAAAGCAGCAGCAAAGGGAGAGGATTAGAGAGGTTAGGATTTTTAAGTTGAAAATATTGTTGTACAATCAAAGCATGTGTTTTTCTTAATTCCTTTAGGTACGCGTGGCACATTGGCTAACCGTGTAAGCAGAAAGTTTAATACACCCAGGCTATCTTTGATCTAGCTGGCTTTATGAACCCTCATTTTTTTTAAACTCAAGTGTCCTCGTTCAAGGTCTGTGTAGTGCATTCCCCTTGAAAGAGGCATTGGACTCTGCAACATCAAAAAAGTGGACCATTCATTATTTAATGTTTGGAAATATTTGTATTACATGTATAGAATGTTAAATGTTAAAATAACCTGTAATAATCTGATGACTGTAGCAAGAAGACTAGATCGAGGTCAGATTTTCAGCATCACCATCTGACCAAACAAAAAAGACTGCTATGCACAGTTATGATATGCATAGTACTATACATACATAACTATGTTCTGTGGGGTTACCATCATATTTTACAGGTCATCAAGAGTTTTTTTTTTCACATTTTCCATCAGGTGAGAAATGATATTATTGAAACATATTTTCATCAGAAAAAATGGATACAGGGCTTAACAACTGATATAAATGTGAACGGGTGGGAGCAAAATCTGTCACAAAGGCCTTCTTTGTGACTCTACTAATCTTTTAGGATCAACATTCTTTTCTTACCCTTTAATCTAGCTTCTTAACATCAATTCATATCTCAATATCTCCTCATGACAGACTGTAACTCTGTGATTACAACATGAGTCCATCAGCTGCAGCATTTTACTATGTGTGTCATCATTACCGTCTAAAGGACAAAGTTCAAAATGACAATACTATGGAAATCCCTGTTTGATTAATAGCTTTCAAACAAAGGTTACAGTGTTACATCACGATGAAATACCAAACCTTTGGTCCTTGACAGCTGTCTCAAAACACTGTGGTGATCTGGCAGGACTGACTGGTGTAAGTTTAGTCTCACCGCTCCACTGATACATTAAAGAGAAACTGTGTGTGACATGAGTACTATGTATCAAGGTGTTACTGTACATTTGAGGGCTGTTTTAATTCTAAGCTGCATTTTTAAGGTCTTGTCTTACAAAGCTAATTACAATGTTCTGATTGGATTAAATCCTTTTCCCCAGAGCGGCTACAGCTCAAGCAGGAGGGTTTTAAAAGGCTTAGATTGCTTTTTGTGGCCTGCAATGAAAGGTCTCATTTGACAGATGAATGTTACCATGCAGACAGATGATCTCAAAACTTTATGATTCAATCAATTTAGTACAGTTTATAAAGGCGTGTTTCAGCCCTTTATCATTAACAACTTAAAACACAGGATTGTTGGAATCTAAGCACCAAAGCACCAGTGATTTGTTCACTAGTGACTGCTATACAAATGATAAAATGGTTCAGAAATATATGACTGACTAAATCAATTACCTGAACTCATTTTGTAAAACCCCCACTACAATCTGTCCTCCACAGCGCTCACTCTGTATACCAAGTCAAATATTAAATCAATAAAAACTCAAATAATTAATTTCTGTTCCTACCACTTCGCCCACACTACACTCTTATGTATTCTGCATTCTGGCAGGTGTGCACACTGTTGCTGTGCCACATCATCCACCTGCCACAGTGTACGAGTTTCCCCATCAAATCACTGCTTTACAAATCCACAGCTGCCTTTTATGAGGTGCGACTGCCTGAACTCAGGGGAGTTCCATATTTTTTCAAAGGTATAATACACACTGGTATCGAGCAATAAAAGACAGAACAACAAAGTTTCCATTTTCACTAGAAAAGAGCGAGGGAGAAGGAATATTGAGAATTGGCCAGAGAGGGAGACGAGGGATATGAATGTGTGTGTGTGTGTGTGTGTGTGTGTGTGTGTGTAATCGTTCAGTTCTTAATACGCTGACACCAGGCCAGGCGAGGCCATTATCGCCCTGTAGACTGCTCTGAACACTGACAGAGAGACAGAAAGAGAGAACCCCCACTTTAATAAAAAGGAGCTCTTTCCGTTGTGTGATTAGAAATATCATTTCCTGATGCCCGTCTTCTTCCCCTATTAAATTGGTCAGAGCTGAGCAGGGATAGACTGTATATACAATATGCTGCTGGGAAGGAGGACTGTAAAATAACTGCGGTGATAGACAGGAACTGCTGCAGTACCCTTGCACATGCTACCACACATACTCGCACCACATTTACATGCGCACTGATGCTCTTGCTAAACCTGGTGAGGTGCAGGCGCTTTAATCTGAATCTTCTGCCTCTGCTTTGATTTGCTTCCATGAGTTTAATCTCCTGCCTCTCTAGCCTGTCCCTCAAAGAAAACACAAGCATAAATAAACCAGCTTCTTTCAGCGGGACATCACACACACAGTGGCCACACACGCACACCAGGTGACCTACATAACAGACCCGATCACCATCATTAGCTGCAGTATCTCCTGGTATCAACATTATTCATGTATTCACACTGTTACTGAGACAACTGTCACCTTAAGTGTATTTTTTATTGCCTTAACTGTGATTGTTACCTTCAATTAGCATCATCATAATTATTCACGATGCCAATTATCATGTCATTTCTCATGTGTATTGCTAAGATAGATAACGATTACTATTATTAAACAGCTCATCTCTGTGCGTGTGTGTGTCTTTGCATGATTACATTATCATCAGGAGGAGAAACGGCCGTTTTGGACTGAAACAGATACTCCTTTCCAGCTGAGTGGGGGAGATGGCCTGATAAGTGGGGAGGTAATAAATTGCCTGATCCTGCCGAGAGCAGCATGCAGACAGTCTCTCACACACACACTCACACACACAGTTTTTCTCTGTCTCTGTTCAGCCCCTGTGGCCAAAAAGGCATCTGCTGCTCATGCTGATGTCATCTGGAGATAATAACCGGACCCAGCGTGGCACCGGACCACAGCCAGCACCTCAGGACCCCCCTCCACACTGCATGGGCTTACTACGATCTGGCAACCTGCATCTGGGGGCACTGGGAACCTGGCAACCCACAACTGAGTAGGTGGGTGGGTGGGTTAGGAGGGTGGAGGAGACATGCAAAGCATAGCTGCTGGGCTGGGGGCAACAGAAGAGAATAGTTAAGTTTCTCTGAGAGTGTTCAAGGTCTGGTAACGCACAACCAGAATAGATATACAGTCCCTGGCAGAGCTGCTCCCTCAGGCGGAGCTAGGGGAGCAGCTCCACCTGCAGCTGAGGGAGATATTTTACAGAGACAGTAAACAGGTGAAAAAGCAAACATGTTACTGATAACACAATATGAATGCAAAGTTGATGCTCCTAGGTGAAAAAGGGAGGACTCTAATGTCAAACCATGAAAACATTGTCAATTGTAGAAAAAAACATGAATTTATGGGCAGTTAAATGTAAACGATATAAATCTATACTTTTCACATCTAACCAGTCACAGTTTTTACTCTTGATATAGACATGAATTTCTTACTGTTGGGGATGAACATTAAAAAGATCTGTAGCTTAAAACATGACAACCCCCTATGGCCTCCTTTCAAGCTCAATAACAGATATGAACAGAGAGCAAAGTCTACACCTGCTGTTGTTCAAAAATGTCTTCAGAAAGCATCTGTTAGAAACTGGTGCAATATAAATAAAGAACTATTCATTAAATTATATCTTTATTTCAGTTTGAAACGTAATTCAGGATCATTATATTTATAATCTCATTTTAAGCAGTCAAATTTCTAATTAAATAAATATTCATCTCAATTTCGACTGTACCAAATATGTTAATTTATTGTCTGTCACAGGATTTCAATGAATTCTGAACATATTTTTTATTACATTACAGGAGACAAAAATGAAAAATTGAATGTTTATTCAACCCTGAGTCAAAATTAAGCTGTCAGTGGTTTGGCTCGAAAGAACTTGGTTTCGGATGTCAAAAGTTGCATTACAATTATTGCTTTTAAAAATTCTGGATATCTGCAAAGTCTTTGATAACAGAAATACATTTTACATATGAAGAATGAATTTCTACAATTAAAAACTTGATTTGATTATATTTTGTACCCATATATCCAACATGATTATAGAATGTATTTTTTGGATTAAAACTCTAAACTCTTCGTTCATTTGATGGACATTAATGAAATACAATTGTTGATAACTTGAATCTGAAATTATATAAATACTTTTCGCAATCCTTCATCGGCATGTTTAAATTCACCTGTGAGACCTATAATTTGAGAAAATGAATCAGCATTGGAAAAATCACAAAATGGATCTTAAATCAACGATTTAACTTGTCAGATGAAACTAAGACATGATAAATGCGATTTCTCAAGGGAGGACTAGATGAGCCCTGCTTCCCTTTAGAGGGGTTGAGATGTGCTTTGTTGTGTGGGAGTGTTTCAGACAGGATGTGTGTGTGTGTTGTATCTTTGCACTGCTGTTTCAAAGTTTCAATTCTGATTTCAATGGTTCATTTTTTATTTCCATGTGTCCCATTGGCATGGTGCACTAATTTCAGACACTATCGATCATGAAAACATAACACATTGCGACCTCATCAGATTTTGAAATTTTGAGTTCAGTCACTGTGTATAAAACACTTTACTCATTCCACATCAATATTTAATTTCTGTGATAATGGGAAGCATGTTTAGCATATGGTATATGCCATCCTGTGATTGACTGTCCTCATGTCCATTGTGTTCCACTCTTATAATGTCAGCTCTGGTTTTCCGGGGCCCCTCATGACCCTAAAGGATGACTGAGGATGAGTAAAGATGGATAAAGAGTGTATTCAAGAACCTGTCAAGTACAAAATTAAAAGTAAATGTAAGCAAGAAATACAATTAGTGGATGATCATCCATGAGACAAAACCCATAAAGGACTGTCTCAATTTAAAATAAATACTTGACTCCTTTAAGGTGCAGTGTATAGAATTTAACAGCATTTAGCAGAACAGACTGAATACAAATATTCACAAGTCTGATTAAATTAGTCTTTAATCACCTGAATATCAAACTTTTGTTAATTAAGAGCAAGCTTCTTTATCCACAAAGGAGCTGGTCCTCTTCCATGGAGGCCACCATCTTGCACCGCCGTCTTTCTACAAAAGCACAATAAGGACAAACTATGCCAAAATGTGTTTCTCTTCTTTATGCTGCTGAAAGAAAGCATCATTTGGAAGATAAAGAAGAGAATGTTTTTTGTGCACAAAATAATTTGAATTGATAGATGTTTGGTAAATTTGACAAATGGAGGATCATACTTATCAAGCATCACAGGAGCTTCATGTTCTCAAAGGCCCCATTGGTTTAACTAACGGGGGGAGTGAGCGAAGGAGGGTTTGAAGATAGACTCTGATTGCTAGATAACACTAAGTGTTCACACTCCTTCACACTGTTCCTTTAATGTCCATTAACCATAGTGTTTGTTTTCCCCTTTTGCATCGCAAAGGTTTATAATAATATTTTAGTGGCACTATATAGTGTCCTTTTAAGCATTTAAAACCCTCCATTGACATAAGATGATGGTTATACATCAATAAAATATATTACCCACATAGTCTTGAATAAAACGCCCCATTGAACTCAATGAGTGTGTGTGTGTGTGTGTGTGTGTGTGTCTGTGCGTGCGTGCGTGCGTGCATGCGTGTGTGCATGCATGTGTGCATGCGTGTGTGCATGCATGTGTGCATGCGTGTTTAATCATGAGTATTTGGGTTATTATGAGTTTATGATTCCAAGCAGTACTGCAGCCTCAGTCATTTCAGCAAATGGCCAAAGGCAACAGGTGTTGAGGTTCAAGTGACAAAACCCTCTGGTGACCACTCATTAGAGCTCGGCCTGTCAGTAGCAAAATAGGGAGCCACAGGAGACCACTGTTTCTACTCCCATATGTGTTTTGACAATTACTGTACCTGTCAGTATTTAAACAAACACGGCTCCTGCAGCATCACAGCAGCTGATAATTAGAAGTTAACTTAAAAGAAAAAATGTGACGATGTCAGGGAAATCACAAAACATGCCTAAAGCGAATCATGCGTTTGGTGGCCAGTGACAGCTGAAGCACAAAGACAGCAAGTAGCAACAAGACAAACATCATCAAGGCGGATAAGATGAGTCAAAGGGAGTCCTGAAGCTGAGTCGGCATGATGTACTTTAAAATAAGAACAAGCACACAAGGCGTAGATTTATTCTGCTTTAATATTACATGACTAATCTGGTCAGTATTGCTTGGACATGGCAGCTTTGCTCGCTCATCTTTTCTTTCTTTTAAACATTTATTCAACATTTTTCATGTTTTGCTTCTAGCATACTTTTGTAACAGTTATGTTAATGTCAGTGATCGTATTACATAGTTAAATTATATCAAATAGGTGTTTTATTTATCACTCTAAAAAAGACAATGACGGATTATAATTAGGACTGTCAAACAACCATTTTTTTATTGTGATAAATCTCTGAGTTTTAATAGTTCATCACAATTGTGTGTTTTGTCAATTGTTTAGCATTTTAAAACATTTTAACAATGTAAAGCAATTCTTACCAGTGTCTTGATCTGGGAATAAAGTGAATACAATGAAAAGTACTTTGTGATCTTGACTTTTAGATTTATTTTTTTTAATAAATGCTGCACTGCTGCACCTGGTCTGAAACCATGACTTGGAGGCAGGAGACAGCTTCATAGTGCTTATTCTGGAAAATTCAGTGTTTCAATTTAAATTTTTTCTAAAGGATAACACTGTGATTCCTGATCCTGATTGACACGTTAACACAGGCAGTCCTAGTTATTATATATGGCCTTTTTGACATACTGAGAAAGCATCCAGTGTAACCAATGTGTTATCTAATGACTGTATGACCAACACAACATGTCGTGTTTCCTTATAAAAGCGTTGCCCTTGAGAAAATATAGATACCCAGCTTTAAATGTAAGTATTTAAATATTGCATTATATTTCATGTCCATTTCAGCAGTACACACTTGGCATTTAGAAAATTAAGGTTGCGACTACAATTTTAAAAAAGTTCAGTGGGTTTGATTTTTTTTTGGCTGCATAGCTTGAGGTTGTAACAGCTAAGTGTAAGGCTTTTAGATGGATGGGCTAAAGTGATTTCAATCACACTTGCATGAGTGGGTGAAGAATTATCAAAACTCCCACATGTCAAATTACCACTAAAGCAGCATTGTTCTCCATGCTTATAAAACCCAGTAGCAGGGTCCATACAATCAGTCACACACGTTAATGCACATCATTATGCGACCATTGTAACAAACACAAGCAGGCCTTCATGAAGGTGGACGTTTACAAGGGCACAAACACAGTCACAAAAGACAGACCTCTAGCAATGTGAGCTATGTTCATAATGCATGTAATGTACAGAACACACAGACACACACCCACAACTCAAACCGACATTACGTTACCACAAGGTCAGCCACTCTCACCATAATTCACCTTCACTGAGTCCTCTGTGGGTTAGTAAATCTATCGGTGTACATGATCGCTGCAAGGTAAGAGCTCACTATCTGTTCACTGCCCTGATGTGCTGAAAGGGGCTGAAATGAGAGAACAGAACAGGACAGAGGAATTGAGTTACTTTGGACGGGATGGCTCCCTTTCTACCACCCACCTTCACTGTGGTCCATTATAGGATCTTGTAAAGGAGCTAACAGGCGTCAATCTGCCCATTTGGACAGTGGTGAGTGGGTGGACTATTAAGTGGCTGCATGGATGGCCTCTCCTATTGTCTTTCTCTGTTTCTCTCCCACTGACACACTCAACCTTTCCCCTGCTCTGTTGTTTTCCTCTCGGGCATCTCCTTTTGTTATTTCCTTTTAGCGTCAATCTTTATTATCTGCCCCTTTATTTCCTAAGCCTTTCAAAGTAGATTCTTAAATTCGACTAACATTTTGCACCTCCAATCCCTCTCTGTCTTTATCATTCTTCACCTTCATCTGCTTCTCTATCTGTCCATTTCTATCCGTGTCCTTCTCTTACACCTGCTTGTCTGCGAGCATCAAACCCTATGTGTTGTCCGTGTCTGTGGAGGAGCAGGAAGCCTTGAAGACGAAGAAATCAAATTGTCTGCTAGTATCTAATTCCCCCCGACATCCACTTCAGTCTGGTTGCCTTTTCCCGCATCCTGGAGGGAGGAGGCGGAAGGGGGAAGGAGGAGAGGAGGGGATGGATAGAGGGTGCAGTGGGAGGCTGTGAAGGTAGTAAACAAGGGGAGGGTGAATGTGTGTGTTTGTGTGTGGGTAGAAGAAAAAGAGTGTGTGTGGGGGGCAGTTGCCTGCAGGCAGATTCTGACTCCCTGTGCTTCTTGTCAGATCGACCGTGGATCAACCCGAGGCTCAGACCTCACCTCAGCATGAATTTACAACACATGCACACCTGCAAACACACACATATCCTAGTAACACCACCCTGCACTCACTGCACTGCTACATTTCTGTATGATGAGGTCTGGACGGTCTTACAAACAGCACTCAGGGTGAAACTCCTGGAGCTCTCCGATTAAAAATGTAACAACGTATTAAGTAAATGGGTGCAAGGTTTTCCAATACTACCGTTAAACCCATGTTGTAACAAATCAGTGTGGGCATGAATATAGAAGGTGGAGTTTAAATACTGTTGTTTGGAGCTTGGCCGACTTATCAAAGAGGCTATCGATTGCAGAAACAGTAGTGTGTCTGGAGCCAAGACTCCACATGTGATGCACCTCCACCTTTGATATTTAAAGCTTGGCTATGCAACTTCTTGTAGGAGCATCGATTTTTATTTGCTGCAATTATCTTTTCATCACAACAGATATCTCCCACTCGATGCTTCGGCAAAAATAAGGGAAGAAAAGAGACAAAAGAATAAGCAGACTAAAATAAGTAGGTTCAATCTATTCATTCAGATTGAATAGAGTAGTTGAAAGGATAACCTGCCTGTTTAAATATCATCCTGTCTGTGTGCAAGCTCTCTGCTCATGCATTCATAGTCATGGTTACGGTTCAACGTGACATTCATGCTCTTTCTTGGACTCGTGGCTGTGGATTTTATTTGGTTGAATACTTTTGAAATCAAGCTCCCTCTTTGGTTGTTTCTCCAAAGCAACCATCCTAAACTAGAATATGAAATAATTTGAGTTCATGAAAAACTGATGGTGTCCAAAATACATCTAAAAAGTATCCAGCAAAAGCAACAAATGACACAAATTTACTAAATAATCTATACTTTGTAATCTGAGTTAATCTAAAATGCTCTGTATGGATATATAATATGGATAAGACCTCATCATTGCATACTTGTTTTCAGGGTTAAAAACTAAAATAATAAGGCCAATGAAAGGTATTAAATCAGATATTGTACTCAATATTCAGAGTGTTTCTACAGATTATGGATTTAATTAGCCTCCCCTTTCTGTTTTCATATACAGAAGTTACATTTAAGTAAAATCATCCTTTTGATGTTTCTACCTGCTATGTCTTTGTCTGAAAGGTTCAGTTTAAGTGGATTCTACACATTCATGAAGAGGTTCATGTGCAGGTTGATCCCTGCTTTGAGACCAACCTCATGAAATGAGGTAATAACAGGAGACCTGCAGTCTCGTCATTATCTGTGCTTTACTGTGAGTAAATGACATCATTATCAGAGGGTATTGATTGTCTTCTGGCTGGGTGACAGCAGGTCAGCTAATAGATGGTGCTTATTCCAGCCGTGGCTGCGTTTATAGACTGGAGACAGCTCAAGACCAACACATTAGCGCTTCAGTGAGATGGGCAGTAAACTACGAGATGGGATTATTGAACATAAAATTGACATTATGTCTCATATTTATATACAAGACTTTCTGAAAGACATTAAAACATCTCTGTCTGCATCGCAGGGCTCAATAAAACTCAGCTATTTCTGGAAAGGCCACAGCAGGCATGCGCTACACAAACAAAGACACACCTGTACCCATGATCACGCCAACACCCAGAAATATTTTATATGTATGCACTGCAAAAGTCAGACCACATGGAGAAGCAATTATTTGATTAAAATATGAAAAATTACCAACCAGCAGAGCAAAAAGGATTATTCACAACAATCACTTGAGACAAGCACAAATTCCAAGAGTTATAAAATAACAAATACTTAAAAACTGACCGTATTTTAAAAAGTTTGATACAATAAGAACAACTAAATTTGTCTGATGCACAGGACTACAAATTTCATTTTCACTATGTAAAGAAAAAAAAGTGCTTGAAATGAGCATCAAATGCAAATGCAATTGTCTTAAATAAGACTATATGTCCACCCTAGAATTTATAGTTATATTCAATTATTAATAATAATTCATTCTGAATATACTGCTACCTAAGACGAGATTGGCTTGCTCATGCAAGTACAAACTGTCGATACACTCAAGTTCAAGTCATGTAACAATATTAGGTTTTAATAGTCAGTCTGCGTGCTGTGGTGGCAGATCGATGAAGGAACAGCTTGTTCTGTTTAGTCTGAGTGTTCTGAATATATATGAAGAGATGACAAGAAATTTAAGAATTTTAAATAAGAGCAAAAACTCAAAACTAAGGCTGTTTGTCTTATTTACAGTCAAATATTCCAATATTACCTGAGTTTCTTGAAATCAGTTATGTTTCTTGAATGCAGAATCATGTCATAATTCAAGTACATTACTTTCTTACCCCATTGACAGTTTTTTTTTACTTATTTACTTTTTAGTTTATTTACTTACTTATAACAATATACTTGCTTAAACAATTACTTATTATTGACTCAGGTCTCATTTTTAGCTCATACTATCTTAAAATACGATGTTGATTTGGACTTGTAAGGTGAATGTGGCCATTTATAAAGTCTGTACATTTTTCACTAGGAATAAGACCAACACAATTAGTTTTGATTTTGCAGTGATAGCAAGTAAACAGTTTTTTGATTTGGGTAATAGTATATTTAATGAATTTCACAAAAGCAGAGATAGAATATCAATATATAAAAAAAGCTTGAAAAGAAAAAGTGAAATGTCTGAGCAAAATAACTGCCAGGAAAAATATTCAGCATGTCTAATGCCTAATGTGTGGAATGCAACTTATCTATGGATTGTTCCTACAGGGAGGTGCTGAAGTGATGAGAAGCATGTAGAAGATATCTGAATAATAAGCAGGACAAAAAAACATCCTGAATGTTGTACATGTATCCATTAGAATTATGAAATTTGATTCTAATTTATTTCATCAAAAGCAGCCTTGAAAACTTGTAAGTGGATCACTGGCATTTTTACCATGAAGAATTTTCCTGTGTGAAAGGATCACACAGTAGGGTTGAGTAGAGTTTACAACTATGATAACATACTTTTAAAGATCAAACAATGTCTAAACCTGTTTCAATATAAAAATGTGTTTCCTGGGCAATATATTATTTTTCTTTTTTCTTATTACCACTCTGTAAATAGTAATGTTAAAAAAAGGACATACCAACATTGAATATGTAGTTCAATGTGGTGTAGTAAAGTTCATAGTATTTAAAGGATTTCCAAAACATATTGTATAGGCCTAAAATTAAAAAGGCCTAGTCCCTTTCAGGCATCATCAAGAACTCAAAGATAGTTTTAGCAGAGATTCTGCTTTGGGCTTTCTAATTATCTTCTTTAGGAAATATCATAGTGCCGATCAATGTTAAGCTCCCTGTCAGCTATTCACATGAGACAAATGAAAGACATAAAGGGACCAGGTGACACCGCTGTCTCTCTCCTCTGCTCTGTCTCTCTGCGACACATACCAACACTTCTGCATTTTTATGAGACGCTGAAGGGGGTTTACAAAATGTCGGTATTTGCCGTCCTGTAAATTACAGTTTGCGTTGTGTCAGGGCTTCATGAGAGCTGCAAGCATGACTGAGAGCAGCGCTAGACAAAGACACACACGCACGCACGCACGCACGCACGCACGCACGCACGCACGCACGCACGCACGCACGCACGCACGCACGCACGCACGCACGCACGCACGCACGCACACACACACACACACACACACACACACACACACACACACACACACACACACACACACACACACACACACACACACACACACACACACACACACACACACACACACACACACACACACACACACACACACACACACACACACACACACACACACACACACACACACACACACACACACTACAGAGGCATGCAAACAAACAGTGGTCTTGGAAAGCCTTGATCTTGAACAGCCACTGGCCAAATTCAGCTTCATGTCAACCTGTTAAGTACTAAAAACATGACCATAGATCTGTTTTTCTTTCATGATCTTTTGTACTTTTATATACTTTTGAACATAAAATTGATGGAGATTGTATCCATTTGAAATATGTGCTTTTGAAAACTACTGAAGAATCAAACATTTTGACAGTCTTACCACCCAGGGCCTTGCAATGTCACACTGAAAGTATTTTGCTCTGACAGTCATTAGGCGGTCTCAGATTTGTGCTTTTCTTTTGAAAAGTCTCTTTGTTCCAATATCCTCCCGACTGTGTCATACATTTTTTATGAACCTGTCTTTATTCTTTATTCTGCTCCTCTACTCTCATCGCTCTCAAATTCAAGAGAGACTTCGACTGAAGCTGTATTTTTGGCTTTTTACTCTGCACAGCTTTTGTGTTGGTTACCTCTTTCTCCTTTGCTCAGCGAGCCTGGTCTGAATGCTTTTTTTCTAACCCTGGTTAGTTTGACGGAGTGGGATGGTGCTGCCGAGTGGCCGGGCCATCACTGCAGTGACTCTGACCCTGGCATTGTGCTTTTCTGACTCTCTGACCTCTGGGCACAATGGCTCCACTCACAGCCTCCCAGCCTGCCTCAAGCTTCTCTGTTAGCCAAAGAATGGAGAGGGGGAGGTAGAGGGGTTGATGGGGGGGCAAAGAAAGGGAGAGTTAGAGTGAAAGTCTCATTGTATCATTACACATTAAACACTGATGTATAAAAAACAAAAACTGTTGCATAAAAAAAACACCTAAATGCAGGAAACGAGATGTCTGACACTCAAACTCTTAGAAGAACCCTGGGGCATACAGCCACTGCAAAGGTGTCCCTAATTCCCTCACAGTATAAAGATGTAACCCTACACACTGTTGGATACATCAGCCTTTTGAACTTTAAGCACCTTTTAGCCTGAAAGCTCAACAACCTCAGTTGGTTCAGGTGATCCTTTCATTTAAACTATTCTAATGATGAAATAAATAAGGGACAACTACAAAATTCTTGCAGGTTTGTTTTGGTAAGTACAGGTGAAGGTGTGCATATAGTGCAATGAGAGAAACTTACACAACCTTGTTGTGTCACAGAAATGTATACTCCAACTGACCAACTAGTCTAAGGCAACAGAAAACAATCAAACTGGCCACAATGTATTTCACAGGGCTAAACATACTGTAGTACCAAAGAGTCTGCAGGTAAACAATAGTCCTCCTTGCAGGTTTTGTTCACATGCCTGTGCTGGTCAGATGTTGTTCTGGTCGAGTGATTAGATGCCAGTTTAACCAGACAGCCTACATACAACTTCTAGATCTAAATACTGACAAACCACGCACAAACCACGCTGTGCTACAAGATGTCATCAGTCATCTGTGTTTGGTTAGATCAAAGTAGTAGAGCATTACAGCATTTTCTGGCTTGTGGTGAGTGGCTGTGCTGTGCTACAGCTTATTCAGCGTATGACCAGCATTTTGGGCCATTAATTTGTTTCCCCGCCTAGTAACTCTGGTGACGACTAGCGATGTTTGATTGTTTAGTTAAATAAATGTGTACAGGACAGTATTTCACAGTATTTGGGATGAGCAAAAAAATAGATTCCTCAATGCATTTCAATATTTTTTTCCCCCCAATTCCATATCAATTCAGACAGTCTTGGAATGGATTATTTCCTTCCCTGTAATGAAGCCCCACTTCTGGAGGCACTGTGGGTGTTGCTGTACTATGACTCACATTGTACAGGGACCCCTCTGGATTGAACAACTGTTGTTTAGTCAACAACTGGCGCAGGTAGTAACATAAAGTCAGTACCTACAAGATAAAAAGCTGATCTTTGGACACATGTTGGATTTAAATGTAAAATTGGAACATAAGTCAATAGAAGTCATGTTGTGTTCACAGAGATTCACAGAGTCTGGGATAAACTTGGTGGCAATAAGGACCTTTGTCCCTACAGTGTTGCTGGGAACGATGGCTTTAAGAAGGTGGCACACACTGGAACCAAGCAACGTCACCAACATGAAAATACATGACACAAGCCACCGTTCCAAAGCTCTACTCGAAATCGAAGGAAGCAGTCATCAAGTCATTAAAGTCAGCAGAGAGAGGCACTTATATGCAATGGTTAGACCTCCAGTGTGACAGATCCAATGTACGGTAATAGTGTCCTTTAGATCATATAGTACTTTACTGTTTTATTCTGTGTTTGTTCAAGATTAATTCAAGGGTGAAAATTATTTTGGAGTCAGTTTTTTCTAAACCAATAAAATAAAATTTAATTAAAGATGTTTTCTCCCAGTCAGGATTTCATTCCTTGAATTGCTTTAACACATGATCCCATCTGCTGTTATCCACATCAGCAGTAATATCCTTGTAGAGGCACAGATTATTAATTTATGAAGAATGCACAGTGTTTCAGTTTAAGAATCTAAGCCATAATTTAATGCTAATATTTCTCGGAAAGGGTTGTCGCATTTGAATGATTCAGAATCCCCCATGAGGGTATAATCAGCTTGATAAAACAACCCATGTTTTTGATACAATACTCATGTTATGAGTTAATATCATAAGGACCGTTGTGAAACTGTTTTACATGGAGGCACATTAAACTGACAGAGAATGAATGAAAATAATAAAAATACAGCTAAACTGAATTACAGTGCTTTAGAACAAAATACATCCATACATCAGAAGCACTGAAAGACAAATGAATGTCAAATACGGATAAATACATCTCATATTAAAACATTAATCGTAGTATCATATGTTAAAAAGGGTAATGAAAAGCTTCAGTCATTGACTTGTTACATGGCCAAATAGCATCAACGAGCGAGGGTTAGCTGATAGTTTTCAGATTATTAAACTAAACAAGCAAGCATTAAGTTAACATCATTTTTAATATCATCTGCTTTTTGAGTTAAATTGAGTCTCTGTACAACATGTTTTGAAGCTTTTATTTTCTATTTATTCTTTCACTTATACATCATTTTTTATTAAAGCAGTTAGCATACGACTATCATATTACTGTGATGACGACAGGAGGGGCCAAATTCACTAAGTGACACTTTTGAGGCCCACTTTTTCATGTTTCTGGGATGGGAGCATGTTTTTGGTACACATTATTGGCTCCTGTGATGATACTTTTGATATCCTTTCTTGAGTGAGAGAGGATGTGATCGTTCGGAAAACTTTTTCAGAAGACTGCTGTGCTTTCTGACTACGTGCATGTCTTCAGGGTTCACAGAGAAGTCTCTGATGGTAGATGCTGGATTAGCTGTTGATAAAGCACTGACGTACTAAGACACTGTTGACAGAGCAGAGTTCCCATGAGGGCTTAATCCATGCTGGTACTCAGAGAGGCAGGGCTGCCCTAAAGGTGAGCTCTGAGTGTGAGTGTGTGTGTACGAGAGACAGACGGATGATTGCCCGCAGGGACTCACACGTGGATTTGCAGCCACTCCTGTGAGAGTGTTTCACACCATGCTGGGTCATTGGAGGGTCAGCAGCACTGCAGGAAAAGGAAGGACAAAAAGAGAGCTTTTCAGTTTAACCCTCACTGAAAACCAAATTCAGGACAGAGTTTAACCTCATTAGTTTTTCCCTGCTTTTAAATAAGACAAACTGAATAAGAACACTTTAGTTAGCCCCCGCAGTTTGAGAATTCTTCCCTACAAGTGACAAACATCTAGCTTTGTATCCAGTGATCTCTGGTGCTGAGTTATAGTAGACCTACAGCACATGACATGCCATGCATTGTGTGAAAAACAGAGCTGATGAAAAAAAGACCCATTCTTCTTCTCTTAAGAGCTGGAAGACAGAAAAGGAGAGTGAATGATGATGACTGTCAGGGGAAACTACAATGACTCCTGATGGATTTTACTCTCTGTCTGCTGGAAGCACAAAAGAAACCTCTGTCATAAAATATAATAAAGTTATCTTCAAATAAAAATGACCCTTTCCCTGACCATGAATGAGGGTAGAAACATGAGCACAGTATTTAACTCGTACTTTCAGTTACACATTTAAAGGACTAGCACACTCTTAAATGTGTGCCTTTAACAGTGACTAATGTGGTAATAGTGAATATTGCGCGTTGAACAGACAAAAAGGGTCTTCCTGAAATAATTTTGTTTCCTTCATCCAACAGAGCAACTCTATGTTCTTTAGTTCACATTGAGCAGTTCATTAAAAACACTTGTCATCTTCCAGCTCATCTTTCAGTTCCACAATCCCACAACTGTATGTACAACTATACACATCGCATCTTTAATATTGTATCACATGGTGGACAGTACATGTGGTCCTCTACAAGCAAACAGAGGAGTCATCTAACTAGTGCTGGGCGATATTGAAAAAGATGTTATCACGATAAAATGTTTCATATCAGTTTACGTAGATAATTATCGCAATAAATATCAAATCATTATTTCATATTTAAAGGTGACATATCATGCAAAATCGACTTTAATGGTTCTCTAACTAAAATATGTGTCCCTGGCATGTCTACAAACCCCCCCAAAATGAAAAAAAATCCATTCTGCCCCTGTTTTGATTTCTCCACCTTTCTGTAAATGTGTGCTGAAAGGAGCCGTTTCAGACTTCCGTGTTTTTGTTACGTCACAACAATATCCGGTCTGTCACGGAGTCAGAGCTCGGAGCTTGTTCATCCCATAGACTGTATCAAATAATACTGAACCCTTCCTCCATTTTTCATTACCTGCACACATGGGTGCTAACAAGGAGCTTAGGAGGGAGGCATGCTAGTTGTAGGCTGTCTTAATAAACACAAAGGTTGGTTTTACTCCCCACGTCTGCAGATTTGAAGATCTAGTGGATGACTCTTATTTTTCATGGAAAAGTGCTAGCGCTAGTTAGCATAGCCACATAGCTACATGTTCGTAGCTGTGTACCAAGACACACGTTGACATACTGAAAAATAAAAACAAGAAACACTAAATCTGTGACCAATCATTCAGAAAGGTCCTGCTGCAGGCGCCTCTCCATCAGGATCAGATTCTGGATCAGATTCAGAGGGTTGAAGTAACGCGGGTCTGTAAGCAGTGTGTCTATTCAGCCAACATGTAAACATTAGATCAACGTGCTGGAGAGCCGAGGGCACATCCACTTCCTGAGGGGGCGTGATCTGAGCAGGGCTGAAGAAGAGGGTTTTTCAGGCATGCCAAAATCTGATTTCGAAGTGTTTTTTTGATCATAAACTTTAAAGACATGTTTTGGGGACCTCTTAGACCAATATATATTGATGAAAAAAGCGTGATATGTCACCTTTAAATTCAAAGGCAGATTTTTGGTCCCTACTTTTGTGCGTTTATGTGGTAATAAATGTTACTTCGTTTAATAATACAATCTCAATTTTTTTAATTTAACATATTTATTTCATTTAACATGAAATGAACAGAAACAGGATTATATAGGTGATTAGATATATTAGCTGACACGTGCTCGTGGCGTCTAATTACTCTTTCGGGAGTGTATCAATGAACACACGTGAATGCCTGCGGACGGGAAAAAGTCAGTTCTCCGTCTCTTTATAATAACAGGACACACAACTTACTTGTTGGGCATTCACGCACACAGGAACAGTTATAAACAGGGCAGGTAGTCGAAGCGAGAGAGTCTGTCTCAACTAAATCCTCCTGCAGCTCTGCCTTGCGTTGAGTGCGCGCGCCCGTCATCTGCAGGTTCCAATTGGCGCGCTCCCACGCAGATGCAAACAGCAGAGAGCAGAGACATCCACAGGGTTCCCACTCTTTTCTGAGATCATTTTCCAGGACATTTCCTGGACATTTTCATTGATGATCAAGCTGGTATGACAGTCTAAATTTAGTTCCTAATTTAGTTCCTAAATAGTCTAATGTGTTCCTCTCAGTGGAAGTCTACATTGAAAGACATGTAGTCTATGGCTATCAATGAAATCATCTCTTACATACTTAAAAATTATGGCAAATTGATAATAGAATAATGCAACCACAGATGTACAGCACTTCACTTTATTAGTGCAACCAAGTAACAATGATGGGCAACATCTCAGCTTTCTCTTTTCTCAAAAAATATAAAACGAGCAAAGAAGAAAACAAAAGAGCCTGCAAAGGAATCAGGAAGCTGCCTTACTGAAATAATTAAATAATAATAATGATCAGAGGATCAGTGCATTAATGACCTAAATAGAACTGAATGACAAAAATGGCCACAAATGTTTCTCAACTCAACTCAAACAACTCAAATATACCTGCTTAATCATGATATTCATCCTGCTAAGTGGTCGATATAAAACAAAGCAAATGTCACGTTTTTTATTTGTGTTACCATAAAAAAAATCACACCGGTGTAAAGACAGTCCGATTGATTTTTCTCAATGCCAACCTGAGTACATTAATAATGTTTGCTCCAGTTTGGTTCTGGTTCTGTTTGCTTGAGTTTGGTTCTGGTTTTATTTGATTGAGTTTGGTTCTGGTTCTGTTTGCTTGAGTTCCGTTCTGGTTCGGAACGGTTCTGGTACAGTTCTGTTCTTGTTCTGGTTCGGTTCTGTTTCGGTTCTGGTCCGGTTCTGGTTCAGTTCTAGTTCGGTTCTGGTTCGGTTCTGGTTCGGTTCCGGTCCGGTTCGGTTCTGGTTCAGTTCTGGTTCAGTTCTGGTACGGTTCTGGTTCGGTTCTGGTTCGGTTCTGGTTGGATTTGCTGGAGTTTGGTTCTGGTTCTGTTTGCTTGAGTTTGGTTCTGGTTCTGTTCTGGTATGGTTCTAGTTTGGTTCTGTTCTGGTTTGGTTCTGGTAAGGCTCGGTTCGGTTCGGTTCTGGTTCGGTTCTGGTACCGTTCTGATTTGGTTCTGTTCTGGTTCGGGTCTGGTTCGGGTTTGCTTGAGTTTGGTTCTGTTTCTGTTTGCTTAAGTTTAGTTCTGGTTCTAACCCTAACCCTAATCATAACCTTAAACCTAATCACAACCCTAACCCTAATCTTAATCCTAACCCTTATCCTACCCCTAACCCTAATCCTAACGCTGATCCCAACCCTAACCCTGATCCCAACCCTAACCCTAATCCTAATCACAACCCCAACCCTTATCCTAATCCTAGTGTTAGGGTAAGAATGGTTTTGTATGGACGTAGTATCCGTGACGTCACCCATCTGTTTCTGCAGAGCTGTTTTGAGGCAAATCGTCGGCGGGAGCCATATTGCTTCTGTCAAGTCAGCGTGATGTAAAGAGGCGGAGTTTGAGCCTCCTAGCGAACAGCTACAGTGTTCCTGCAGGCAGCTGTGCCTCTCATTGGAAGACTAGTAATCTTAATATCTTCGAAATTGCCGCGTTAGAAAATAATTCACCCCCCTCACAGTGAGAGGACATCGAGAAATGAGCTATTCAGACTACAGTCATCTTTTGTACCAGGCTGTAAACATGTTTATTTCTGCTGTAAAGATCATCTTTTTCCCATTCATGTGTATGTGACTTCCGGTACTTCCGGAGCCAGCCTAAAGCGGATCCTTGATGTACTGCAGCTTTTAACACTTCCGCATTGACTTTTTGGACCGGAGGTTGCTGCTTGTTTTCAACACAAACCATTCGTTTTTGCAAAGTTAAGGTAAAATATACGGCTATAAATATCCTAAATTAAAAGCCGTTCGGGAGTCGAAAGAGCCGGCTCTTCTTTGGGAGCCGAGTTAGAAGAGCCGATCTTCCCATCACTAAAGCACATGCTTACTACCATTTGCACTCTTAGTTGCCCTTGGAACTATTTGTATTGTAAAACGTATCAATGTAAATACTTCACACCTGTACCATAGTGATAAACAGATAACACGCTTTCAGAAAATTAACAGTAGCAAGTCTCACATATCCCTTCGAGCCACCAAATGGCATCATAACAACGGTGTATATGCTGTTTTGTAATGACACAGCACAATTTTATAATTTATAAGAAATGTATTCAAATTATTTCATGGACCCCCACGCTATGGTTCACGGACCCCCAGGGGTCCCAGGACCCCACTTTGAGAACAACTGAGCTAGAGTATGGTAATTGAGGTCTCAGCCTGCAGAGAAAGTTGTGAGGCACAGACCCCCAAGCTCTCTGCCCGACTCCACTGGTCACACTATAACTTAAATATAAGACTCTTTGAATCAAAAGAGCACTCTACAAGGTTAATGTACCATAAAACAAACAATAAACCCCTGTTTTCTGTGAATGCATGATTATGAAGTGAAGGAGAAAAGATGTGAAAGAAGTTGTGCAGTGTCGCTGTCTTTTCCAGCACAGCGTGCACTCAACTTTCAATGAATGGGGATGTGTTTTGTTAATCGGGTCAGGTCGCACGCAGCCATGTTGGAATAATTTTCCAGGACTATATGTGATTTTCCAGGACATTTTACTTTTTCTCCCATTTTCCAGGTATTTTCCAGTACTGGAAAACTGGTCAACTGTTTTCCAGGTTTTCCAGGTTTTCCAGGACGCATGGGAACCCTGCATCCACCCGATCAGCCTCAAACTTTAAAATCCCCTACTCTTCCACTCCCTCACAGTCACAAGGATGCGTTCAGGTACCGAAACATGGTACCGTTTGATTTTACGTGAATCGGTACTCGATAGTACCGAAAGAATTCGGTCGGTACCTATAAAAGTACCGAATTCGGTACCCATCCCTATCTGTTCATGAGCACTTTTTTGAAGCCAATCGACGGCGGCAGCCATATTGGATATGCGGAACTCAACCAGGCATAGTGTGATGTAAGGAGGCGGAGTTTGAGCCCCTTAGCCACAGCTATGTGTTCCCGTCCAGGAGTCAAGTCAGTCATATCCTTATTTGGGCAAAAACTCTTATCTTACTATCTTCTAAACTGTCACGTTAAAAAAAAAAATGTTTGTATTAGTGTCTATTTGGTTACCGGTGTTTCTGCAGCCAGTCTCAAGCGGATTCTCGATGAATTGCTGTTTAAAACACTTCCGCATGGGCTTCATATTTTGTGACCGGAGGTTGCTGCTTGGTGGCAATTATCGTATAATACACGTTAGCTCCCCCTCCCTTTCCAGTGGTTGTGGACTGTGGCTAAAGGTTTAAATATATCACATTTTCATTGAACATTTGTTATATTTATAACCAGGCTATATAAAAGGGACAACTTTTGATTACTTTTATGGGCTACAGCTTTTTCACAATAATTGTAGCATGCACACAGACATGCAGGTTTATTTATTCAAATGTTTTACAGAGGTTTCATTATGAAGGCTGCACCAATAATCAAATTCTGAGAAGTGTTTCTAATATTCAGTCAAACCTCAAGGAGGAAGACCTCATACCGTTTGTCTGTTTTCTGGCAGTCCTTTGCTTTAAAAGTAAGGAGTTTCTTCTTAAAATGGCATCGACTACTCTGTTTGGAAGTGTTTGGTTCTGAAGTGTCCAGTCTCAAGCACACCACTCTTTGTTGTATTCAAGGCAGCTAAAAAAAGTAGCCAACTGAAGATGTATTCACATACGACTCCTGAAAATATGCAAAATGTTCCAGGTCGGCTGTATGTGAGAACGCAAACAGACGACTTTATCAGGAATTTTCCCAGCCAGCCCCCCCCCCCCAAAGTAAAATTTCCTCAAGAAATCCAAAGTAAGCTGGGGGACATTTTAAGGAAAACTCAACCCCAAGCGAGTGAGCCAGGTTGATAATATTTACATAATGTGAAGGTTGAAGAAAGAGAATGCTTCTCAAGAAAACTACAGCAAAGATTCCAGCACATGTTTATTGCACTTCACATTCACATCAATGCAAAAGCAGCCACAGTGTAGGTCTTTGTTTTTTCATCTACCTTCATGTTTTAAACATTACACAGTGGCTTTCATAGTGTGCTTTTGATGTCATGTCCAAGACTAATCCCCCCCCTGCCCACGCTTTTCCTTCACACTGTGAGGGAGATGCAGAGCAAGGAACTTTGAGAAATTTCAATGACAGAAAATTTCTAGAATTTTTCAGGGGTGCTGCAGTGAAAGAGGCTTTGATTTAATCCAGCATTTAAAGCAGAGACACACAGCTGTTAGGGAAAACTGTGGCACTGCAAGTTGCATATTTATAAGCAGGTAGCTATGGTAACATTAAATTAATCAAAACTGTTGATATATTTCTGAAATAGTCTCTATGCTAAGAGGAAACATTGACCAGCATGTCAGCATTGACAATATTTGAAATCATCTCATACTTTCAATGAAATATTGCACAGGTACAATTAGGGCTGGGCGATAATTCGATAATGATAATTATTGTGATATAATTTTTCTCAAAAATAAATAAATATAACACATTTTCAATAAAAATTCAATGTCTTTAAACCTATAATTATGACCCCCAACCACTGGGAAGTGATGAGGCGATAATATGCCTTAAATGCTAGTTGTCACCATAGACTGGATAAAATATGGATGTAGTATCCATGATGTCACCGGTCTCTTTCTGAAGTGCTGTTTTTGAGGCCAGGCGGCAGCCATATTGCTGCTGTCGAGCAATTGTGACGCAAAGAGGCGAGCTTTGAGCCTCCTAGTCAACAGCTACAGTGTTCCCACCTGTCAATCAAGTCAGCTGTGCCTCTTATTGGACGACTCGTAATCTAAATATCTTCGAAATTGCCACGTTAGAAAAAAATTCACCCCCCCGTCCAGACTACACTGCAGTTTTTAACACTTCAATATTGGACTCATATTTTTAGACCGGAGGTTGCCGCTTGGATGCCACCCAACATTAGACAGAAGAAGAACACAGCATTACATATATACTTTCAGGATGTGGGTAAAGGAACAGCACAGAGACAACTTCTGCTGTGCATTTCTAACACGTTTAATGTCCACTGCGACCATAGTACAACTGAGCACTGAATAAACTTGATGCATTCACAGCACTGTAGGAAACAATAGCACTCTATTAAACTGATACGCAGAGTACAATATCTTTGTTGTAAATTTAAATCAAATTATGCAAATGATCTCAACCTGAGAAAAAAAAGAATGTACAAACTAAAACTTCACAAAAAATCTCTTCTTACCAAAAAGACCTGCTTCCTCTCAGCAACGTCAAAAAAGATGGATTCAAGATGTTTATCAGATAACTAAATCCCAGACACAAGCCAACAAACAGTCTTTAACTTTCACTCCAGACCTAAAATCTGCCTTTAAATTTAAATTTAAATGAAATAATGATTTGATATTTATCGTGATGATTATTGGTATCGACTGATATGAAACATTTTATCGTGATAACTTCTTTTTCAATATCACCCAGCTCTAGGTGCAATATAACAAGACAACTCAGTTCTACAAAATGTGTGACTAATGTTACTCCAAGGACATCATATTTATCCTAAACACTCTGATTGTTCCCTTACTTCAGAGAGCAGAGCTGATGACCAACATCGTGTTTTTAATTAATGTGACAGTTTTCCTCTCACATGACGGAGACAGAAATTTGGCAGTGACTGGTGTTTCTGGGGTTGATATGAAATCATTCACACTTACAGAACACAAAGAAAGCTCCTTGCTCACACACACACACACACACACACACACACACACACACACACACACACACACACACACACACACACACACACACACACACACACACACACACACACACACACACACACACACACACACACACAGGCAGTTTGTGATTTAGGGTAATTGCATTTAACAAACCTTCTGCACTGACATCGAACCCCTATCAATTAAACATCAAATATTCTCCTCAACAGTTTTGCTGCCAAACACATTCTTCATTCCTTTAATCCCAAAAGCTGAAACTCAACCCAGTTAACATGCCAGTGGAGAGCAAGCAAGAGAGAGAGAGCGAGAGTGAGAGAGAGAGAGACGGGAGAGGCAGACAGACAGGGGAATCAAAGCATTTTAATCGAGCCCTACGGTGCAGTATGCTGTGTGTATGTGTGTGTATGTGTATGTGTATGTGTACGTGTGTGAGTGTGAGTGTGAGTGTGTGTGTGTGTGTGTGTGTGTGTGTGTGTGTGTGTGTGTGTGTGTGTGAGTGTTTTTAAGAGGGACAGTGCAAGGGAGAGAAAGAGAGCCAGAATAGATGTGCATGTAATCATTTTTATACTTGAACCACCACCCTCCCTCCCCCTTTTGCTTTTCCCCCCTTCTCCAGCCAAGGTTTCTCTCCGTCTCCCTCTCTCTCCATGTCACTGTCTATAATGCACTCTGACAACACACAAATCACTGGAGTGGTTTCCCAGCAACAGGAGGGAGGGTTTGGACCCTGATGGAGCCAAAAACGTCTTACAGGAGGGGAAATTGATTCAGTGGAAGTCTTAAAAAAATCCTTCAGATCCAGTCAATAATCACCACCAGATAAGAAAAGTGGGAGAGAAGGAGTGAAGGAAGCGGGGGGTTGGGGCATTGATTGTCCTTGTTTTCTACCGCTCAGCACACACAGGCAGTAAAATCAAGAACTGGGGAAACAGCCAAAGAAACAGCACGACAGTCTGATGAAAGACTGTGCTGCTTTGGGCTTGTGGTCAGATATCAAAGTGTCCCCTCTCATCTCTCCCTGCTCTTCCCTCTCTCTGTAGGAACCATGTTTTCCTCCCCCAACCACTCCCTCTAACCCACATTCACTTCTCTCTGCCTCCCCCCTGTGGCCACCAAAGGTCATGGCAGCACCCTGAGCCATACAAATAAATGGTACAAACTGTAAGTGATTAGAAGAAGATTAAAACCCAATGAGTCATTCCTTCTACCGAGTGGTACCACTCAACAAATAAAGCACACTCACATGAGGTTTATACTTTTAACTAATGGCTTTAATTGAGTTGTTAATGATTATTTATGCAGGTTATCGTCTCTAATTATGGTAAGAAGAGTTCCCACAGTATGCAGAGAGGGTTAACAAATGAATCCCCCATCGAGTGCCTCACTATCTGGCAACCTGACATCTTTTGATGCACCCAGCTTGTCCTTGTAGCATATAAAGCACAGAACATCATTAACACTTGAATTTTTAAGTCCTGAGCTAATGTATGGGTTCCCAAACTTTTCAGGCCGTGACCCCCAAAATATAGGTGCCAAAGACTCATGACCCCCACTGTCCCTCTAAGTGATTAAATGTTCATACTTAATGTAGCAAGTCTGCAGAAAAGTAGCCACCAACATGCACATGTGGCTGTTTCCTGTGCTGTTAAAAACTAGCCGTTGCAACTGATGCTTTGTTAATTAACTGTAAACTAATCCTAACCTTAAGAGTCATCTAAAGAAAGGCAGAAAAATAATTTTAAAAAATGTATTTGCAAGGGTTTTTTCGAAATGTATTACTTAAAAAAAAATGTTTTACAGTAGGTACTGGCAATATAAGAAATAATTATTTTTTTCAATCTGCGACCACCAATTTGCGTCTGGCGACCGCCCAGGGGGTCACGACCCCCACTTTGGGAACCCCTGAGCCAATGTGTCCGGTAAAAACGAGAATACAGCAAACTAATTTCTCTTTGTAAGCCTATAACAGCTATTTTGTCTCATTAAACTTGTTTTTAAACCCTGAACTGAAAGGTAATCTCAGTTTTCATGTCCATAAAAGGAATTAAATCACAAACATTTGTCCAGGCCTTCATTAAGTGAAGGTATACAAATCAAATAAACCCCACAGAACTCGTCATTAATGGTGATATTCTTAGCTAAATTATATGTCTGTGTCAACGTGCCTCTCCAGTTTAACTCAAAGTGGGCCTGATGTCAGTAATCTATAAATTATGACTCTATTGTTCCTACATGCGTCGCTAGACAGGCGATGTAAACAGAGGCCTCGGGGCAAAACATAATTCACCCTCAGAGCTGTCAACTACACTGAAGATGTCAGAGTGGGGGAAAAACCCCTCTTTACCGTTGTTTAGTTACAGTCAGCTTTACATTGTTTGCCTACCAGAGCACTCACCTGTTAGCCTGGCTATTCCTCTGTCCATGCATCTGAGAGTGCAGCTCCTGCCAGCAGACACCAACAAACCACAGTGTTTGTGAAGAGTAAATATAATCACTTATCAACTCAGCCCCATGTTAAGATATCAGTCTGTGACCAAAGTTTTTTTTCCCTCGCTTTTATTTTCTTCTCCCAAATGTCACTAGTTGTCAGTATGTATATTGCCCCCCCCCCCCTGTAGGTGACGCGAGGAACTTCTACATTAACTGCGCACGCGCTGATTCTCGTCATTAAAGCCTAATTAATTCCGCCTGGGACATTTTTGGAAATCAGCCCATTTGTTTATTTATATTAGGAAACAATATTTGAGATTAAATGTATGGAAAAGTAACTAATACTGTTTCAGCAACAGAATTCCCTATGTTGTGTATATGTTTATCCCGTTGACCTAACTAAAAACAATTACTATAGGCTAAGAGCTTATTGTCATGTTTAATTATGGAAAATAATACAAAATAAATCTGTTGATTTTTGCAAGTTTTTTGTTGTTGAAAATATATATGAAAGGTATATTGATGGACAGCTGTGGCCTTTGGGCAAGACACTGAACCCTAAACTTCCCCTGGTGGCATGTGCCATCGGTGTGTGAATTTGATTAGTTAATACTGATGGGCTCTTTAAAAAGCAGCCTCTGCTACATGGTGTGAATGTGACATGTACTGTAAAAGCACATTATTGAGTGGTCAGAAGACGAGAGAAAGCACCATAAAAACACGGTCCATTTACAAATGCACTGAATTTCATACTTTTATGACAAACATATTACCTCAAATTTGATCCACATTTTCTTAATCAGTCACTTAAACTGAGATTAGTATTCACTCAGCTTTTTGTCAAATCTCATTTTGGTTGAAAAAATCATGGACATTGGACACATTTTTCAAGCTCTCAAGAATCTTGATAATATTCAAAGAAATATGTATTCCATCAAGTTATGTCCACTCTAAAGTATTGACATACAAAGTTGTGTCTTATCTGTCTACAGGCCTCGCTAAGACAAACACACCTGATGAATTTCCTGATTTTATTGAAAAAGAGAAGCATCTAAGTTGCCCGACAAGTTTCTCCTCTTGACCTCACATAAAGCTGTGTCTTGGCACCCATACAAACTTTGCCTTTTCAGGGGTGTAAAAATGGAACTGTCGGGTCCCTGCTGGTGCATTAGTAGACCTCCTCCAGTTTATCGCCTTATCTAGGCATGATTCTGTTCTCCAGACTTCTTTTGTTTCTGTATAGGAATAGAAGGTGTAGGATGAGTGCTCCTGGTTTGCCTTCCACACATCCTTCAGCAGGTGATCACCCCGTTGTTCAAAGTGTCCATGATTGGATGGACTGGGAGTTCCAAATGAAGATGTGGAGGGCACACAGATCTTGGACGCCACAGTCTTTCCAGGGAATGGCACATTCTTGCCCTCCTCACATGCAACAGGCATGTAAGCTGCAGATTCAGACACAAATGGCAGGAACTTCCAAATGTTAATTCCGTCAAAGTCAACAATAATTGACAGAAATAAGATCTTCAACACTGCAGGCTCACATTACCTTCCTGTCCGTGTTCTGATTTCATCTGTTCCATGGGGAAAAACTGTGTGGTATCCCTTTTGCTGTGAATGCTCAGATCACTATCAGCTGATTCTGTGACCAAGATTATCTAGACTGACAGTGTTGTTCAAAAAATAACATATGTAAATATGTTCTTTTTTGAACATACATGTACACATCTACTGGATTGGTCACCATGTGCAGCAAATTAAAGTATTTATCAGCAATATAAAACACAAAAACACAAAGATAAATAACTTTTTTTGGGGATGACCTTAGTTGTAAAAATACAAACTAAATTATTACTCCTTTGACATCCTCAGAGAGAGTGAAATGTTTTGTGAGTTCCTATATTTTTAGTTTGATTTGAACCAATACAAGTTTAATTTAATTTTTTAGGACTTTCCCATTTCTTGGAGCTTTCTATCTTTCCCCTTTTTGAAAACACTGAAAAACCTTTCAAACTTGTCTGTGCCTAAAAACAGACTGTTCCCACAATGAACTGAACTCATGAAGAATAATAAGTTTAAAATTATATCATGAAATGTAAAAAACTGAGTGGTGTTATCTGAGCTTGAGCAAACTGTTTGAATAGAGATTGATTTATTTCATTTAAGGGCACGATCCCTAGCTCACAGATGATGTTGTTGGTAATTATTTGACGAAAGATTCTGGAAAATAATGTCCTGTGAAGCTGTGACTGACACTCATCAATGTGAGTACACGAGACTAACTTTTACTTTTACCTACCTTACGCATGATAAGAAAGAACAAACCATAGCTTATTAACATGTTAAAGGAACACAGCAAGTTTCAGTGTTCCATGTTTTCAACGAAAACTGCTCTCTCTGGAAAGTTTTAACTCTCACACAACGCATCCTGGAAAGTCTGCCAATATTCTATAGTTGTTTAATTGGCATTGTAAACAGATATGATTAAGACAAACTCCGTGTCAGACTGTGCTTACATAATTTTAAGAAATCAGAGGGTTGAAATGAGCTGCATTAAAGTCATTCACAGTGTTTATTGATGCCAAAGGAGAGGACAGCCAGAAGAGTGAAAATGAAGGGTTATTGGGAAGAGCTTTTAAAAGTCGATCCCTCTGCATGTCAAAATATACAAATTATATCACAGAGGTCCAGAACATATCTTGTGTGCATTAAGTATGTTTTAATGATGTGTGCGTGTTTAGAGGACTCTTCACACCAGTGTTTATTTGAAACAAAAGCCTCTAAAAGGGAGGCAGCATAATGTAGAAAATGTTCCTTTGTGCAGTTAGTGGATATACATCTTTCAAAAGAATACAGTTACAGCACATTATGAGGGCTTTCCTTCACCGAGTTACTCACAAGTATCATAGATACATACAAATGTTTACAAAAAATATTTTCTTGTAAAGCTCATTTATACTCTTCCAACACATTATCATTTAACCATGATGATAAATGGCCTTGAAAGAAATAGTCGTTCTTATTATTTTCATATTTTCTGTATTTTTCAAGGTCCTTTTCTGTTCGTTCCTCCGCATCACCACAGGTCAGGCTCCACCCAGACGATCTTCTTCTGCTCTTCCCAGATGATGGTGCGCAGGCTGTTCAGCAGGGAGGTTTGATCACACCAGGAGTCTGGAGCCACGCTGTGATACAGACAAGGCAGCTTATCCAAGAGTGGCTCCTCGCTCCTTGAACACGCCAGCAGCTGCTCCTCGGACTGGCTGCAGCGATTTAGCTTTGTCCTGGATAGAAAAAAAAGAAAAAGTAAAATCAATTTAGGATCTACTTCCTTTGGTCTGATGTTAGTTAAAGATAGTAAAAGTGTTTACAATTTGATATCATCTGTCTATTCCCTTACAGCTTAGGAAATAATGCATAACAACTTATTCAATTGACTGTTACATCAGTGTTAAAGGTCAGGTTTTCACGTCAGGGGATTACCCTGAATAAGAAAGATCAGGTTTCTCTCTGGATGGAATGTGAACTGTCAGCAACTGTAGCAGCAAACAAATTCCCCGAGGAGGTAGAGATACCAGTTTTCCATTCACAGCGACATCAATAGACCAGAACTCTTTGCAGTGCAAGAGGGCATAACTTCTCTGTTGTTTATTTATTTATTTATTTAATTAATTACATTTATATTTTAGGGTGCAACCTGTATTCATGAAAATTCAGGTTCAATGCAGACAACATAACTACTGAAGGACACTGAGAGGAAAGTTTTCCACTTAAAATCTAGGTGTACAACACATTAAACATTACAGCATAGACATAGACACAGACAGTGTGAAATACTGTGTATGACAAACATTGGTGTTTTTCACTCTGATTTAGGATTATTTTTTTCTTTTCTGGACTTTTTGGTTTTATTAGATAGGACAGATGTAGAGAGACAGGAAACGTGGGGAGCAGCGAGTGGGGGAAGACATGCAGGAAATGGTCGCGGCCGGGAGTCGAACCGGCAACCTCTGCGATGAGGACAATATCCTCTGTATGTGGGGCGCTTAGACCGCTAGGCCACCAACTTGCCTGATTTAGATTTCAATTTGGGAAGCTGGTGTCATTGTAAGGACAAAGTTTAACAGTGGCAGATGTCCCCGGGTCAGTTTCACTGAGAGTACATTCTCATACCTGAGTGATTAAAGCGATTGTCGAAATCTGATATCAGTGTCAAGAGCAACGACCTGAGCTCTGTCAGGGTCTGTTTAAAAGAGGAGGAAAGTTTACCTGAGTTTACGTGCACTACGTGCTGATTGACCAATGAAGATGATAATAGGAAAGATTTGAGCCCTGTGCAGCCGACGCACACAGTCCAGCCCCAAAGGCAGCACACAGTGGATCCCCTATGGAACAAATGGAGGGGAATGAATGAATTTACAGAGGATGTTGTTTTCAAATTAGCATTTAAATTGTTTTTTAGCATTCAGTCTTATTCAGATATTTGGTGCACAGTCAATTAATTAAAGTTCCATCAAATATGTGTATTGGCCTCTCCTCCCATCTGTACACCAAATTCTCAATCCAATATATTATATCATGATGATATCCATAACGCAGACATTTAACATAAAACCATGAGGAAAGGTCTGGGTCACCAAAGGCACATGATTCTATCCTTTGGAAACAATGACTAAAAAAGTCTGAAAATCAGTTCTGCGTCCATCTTCAATGTTCTGACCTTCTGCATGACTTTGTCTACACTTTGCAGGGTGAAGCAGTAGTTTTTTCCCTGGTCAGACTCCTCCAGGATCTCAGACCTCTGCAGCCGGGCTGCATGCTCACTGGGGCTCAGCATCTCTGTAGAGTGAAAGGATGAGGAGGGAGGGGGGAGAGAATCAGAGAAAGGCAAAATGATACAATATCTTCCTGGACATCACTTACAATCAACAAAATCAAAATTTACAAGGGTTTTGCACATCTTAATTTTATAATAATATTATTCTAGATTTATGATTATTGCTTCTTTACCTTTGGCGGTGCTATCTTAAACTAATTTGTTTAAATATTTGAGACATTTTCTATTTGTTTTTTTTTCTAAATGACTTGTTATTGTATGCTCTTCAATACACGTGTCTTTGTATTGATCAAACTTCCCAGTAAAGCACATAAAGCTTTAATATCACGTTATCATAGATGTGTACTTGCCAGCGTTTACTGTCTTTATATCCTCTATAATTTTTTATCTCTATTTATACACAAAGTTTATTTCCTTCCTGGTTTGCAGCAACAGACACACAAGCTGTGTTAATTAAACAGATTTATTCACAGGGGCATGAAAGAGTGTTGCTTTTTATCTACACAAAAAAGTCCTTGATTGCATATGCTCCATTGTAAAAAGATATGAAATATGAATGCACAGGTTTTCACTTGAGTGCATAACAACGCTAAATGTCTTACCAGGTTGACACAGCTGGAAGCCCTGCCATCCTGCCAGTTTCTTGTCCAGGATACGGCCCAGGACAGTGGGCAGCAGCAGGACAGGCCTGCAGATGGGTGGGTAGTGGGGGGTGACCAGGGTGTAGGGCATGAGGGACATAAAAGTTTTGGATGCTGATGAATCACCTACAAAGAAAAATATATATTGTATCAATTGAAAAGTCACTTCATTTATACTAAAAAAGGGTGTAAAGCATTGTGTTTTTAAATGAGCTGCTAAAGGCTTACAACACCTGAGTCTATGCTTTTGGCCTTTTCATCCTCCACACTGACCCACAGCGGGTTCCTGCCCTGTCGCCCCGTGCTTACGATCCTCACCACCTTCTCCTTGGTATTCTGGGGAACTACACGCCAAGTCTTGTGACAAGTAGAAATATTTAAGTGAAGGAGTCCACCATCGAGATTTTGGATGAGTTCAACAGCTAGCAGTATTTTCTAATATTCTTACCTTTTGTGACTTCTTTGTTTGAAAGCTCATCTCTTCAATTGCATGGATCAGAAGTCGCTGTGCCCTGTACAGTTAGAAAGAAGTTGAACACTATTCTCATGATTTCTGGATTCCTAACATTGCGGACTGACAAATAACTGAACTGCCTCCTGGCTATCTAGTGTATATTCCCCATTAGGGTACCAACCTGTAGTAGTTGGGTACGGTTCCACTCTGAAGATCCAGCAGCTGACAGGGGTGAACTTGGCTGGCGTACCATGAGTCCTCTGTGCCAGCTGGTCGTGTGTTGGTCACATGAAGGATGTTGTTGCAGGACATGGCCAGGGTTTCGTTTGGGCCAGTAGGAGAAGACATGTTGACACGAACATAAAAGGAGTCCCCTGACGATGTCTCACTGCTCTGCAGCTGCTGCAGCAGCACTTCATAGTCTGAAAAAGCAGAGGAGGAAAATTTAACTAAAAGCTACAGTGAATTTATATCTCATGCTTTATTTATCATGTCCTCATTTGCTGTACCTTGTAACTCTGTAGTCATACTACAGTAGCCCATCTATCACTTAAGATATGATGATTTACCATGCTTTTGTCAGTAGTCACACAGAACTATATTCTGTACTCTGTGCAATAACGTGCAATGCACTGTGCAATATCCCTGCCGCTTCAACATCCTGTATATAATAACTTTATTCCTAGTGCTTTTGTACATAGTGAACTCTAACTATTCTGCGTTTCTGTATATACTTATTATCAATCAAATTTATATTATTTAATTCATATTTATATCTCATTTCATTCCTTCTTTCTATTAATGTTTTGACTTTTTTCATACTGTGTATAAGAGCATTCTGTAACAACTGAATTTCCCCCCGGATAAATAAAGTATTTCTGATTCTGATTCTGATAATTACTGGTTATATCAAAGCTAGATTTCAGACAAACTGATCCTAAATGAAATGTTTAGTAGTGATGAAATATACATGACACATTTGAAGACAACTGTAAAAGAGATTCAATACTGGTTCGTCTTTTTTCCCCACACTGTACTAAGCAAAACAAAAAATGCTCTTACTAATACAGCAGGTTGATCAACATTTTATCCTCTTGCATTTTAACAAGTAACAGTTAGCATGAGGAACATCCTGTGGCAGCTGGCCAAGCTCTAATTTCAAGAGAAACAAACTGTTCTCTGAAGGCTCGAGCCGCAAACACTTGTTTCCAGCAGGTGCCAAGATAATGTCACTGTGATTAGTTGTACCAGAGTCCTTCCTTGTGATTCTGCCCCTGCATATGTGCATGTATCTAAATATGTTTCGATTTGATTGATACATTTAATTTTATTTAGAATGACCAACATAATTAGGGCTTTGAGAATGAAAAATCTCCCTGCCTTGGATATAAAACATATTTTTACATTCTTTGAAGCATACCATCCTGCCTGGGCCGCAGAGAGAGGTGACAGATGCCTGTGACCTGGCCAAGAGCCCACATAGCCTCCTCCAAACTGGAATCCTCCAGCACCATCCTCAGAGCCTTCTGTTTCTGCTCGTACTTCACCTGCAGAACAGCAATACCATCAAAAACGGCCTCACAGCAGGAAGAAGGATTAGAATCACTGCAGTGATCAGAACACACTCAAACCCACCTCCACTATCTGTGCCCCGGGGGTGATGCCCACAGTGTGGGCAGCGCTACCTTCTGTCACTTGGTGTACAAACACTCCAGTCTTGTTGCCTCCTATCACTGCCAGCTGGCTGAGCAGTGCTTCCCCTTGGAAAGAGATGCTAAGAACTCTGCCGTTTACGCGAAGTGCTTTTGGACGAGAGCGCATGAGGAAAGGAGGGGCTGAGGTTCTTGATAGGCTGGTGAGAGAGTGATGAGAGGAGGGAAAAATACAATTATTGGTGCATTTTGGTTATCCCAAAGGATCATCACTTGCTTTGACAGAGAAGAGAGAAGATATTTTAATGTGAAATCAGACAACAATCAGAGTTTGCTACAGACTCCTGTTGAAAATGTATACATTGTCTCAACTTAATAACTTAGTATTTCCCCTCATTTTGCTGCTTCACACATTTTTTTTATGTATTGCTGGTAAATAAAAAGTTACTGGATGAGTAAAGTGTCTCTGCAACTGGTGCACATTTCAAGTAAGCCTAAATTAAGTCATATAGAATATTTGGTAGTTAATTATTTTATGAAGACTATGGCCAACACTTATTAGCTAAGACATGCAGTTGAGGTAAGGAGACTAACTTAAACTGTAAACATTGTAAACATTGTAAACATTGTAAACATTGTACTGTATTTAATAAAAGTGAAGTTCCTTTAGTCTGCTGAATTTTATTAATTAAAATATGAATTAAAATATCTCACAGACATGAGGTCAGAGAGGAGCAAGATTTTAGACCTCTGCAGCCTCAAGCAGGCTGCAGAGGTCTAAAGGGTCTAAAGCCTAAAGGGTCTAAAGCCCAGAGGCTCAAGGACACTTAAGCTGCCATTGGTGAGACACATGCGATGCAACAAGAGAACTTTCCATAGTGTTGTGGGGAATATAAATGCATTCCCAGAAAAGGACTGTGTTGAAGACAAAAAAATGCCACTTCTGTGGTTCTGCTGCATTCAATTTGAGTGGTTTTATTTGAGGAGCCAAATGCTAAATTAATGAAATACTCTTAAAATATAAGTGCTAGCATTTGGAAATCAACAGCCATTTTATCTAATATCTAGAATTAACTCAAAACACAGACAAAAGCCACTGCCCTAGTCTTAGACAGCACTCTACTAGCTTTTACAGTATGTCTTATCTTGATGATGATGAAGTAAGTACATGGATTTATGTTAAATGAAGTTATTGTTAAATGATGATTAATCTCTACTATCTTCATTTCCTCTAATGGAGTAATATCTCATGGCTTATAGGATGCACTATGCTGCACACAATCAAATAGACCGCCGTATGCTCTATCAACAATGTGCAGTGATATCAAAATCTTTATTTATAACAAGCTAATCAATTGACAGACTCACCCATCATCAGCAGAGGAGAGCTCGGGTGTGTGCTTCTTTTCATCCTCCACTAAACAAAAGAGAGGCTGTTCAGTGATTTGGCATCATGTTTGTTGCCCCGGAAATAATGTGCCAGAGTTAATATGTCACTTTACAGCCCTGGCAGAGGTTCAACATTGAAAAACAGCACATGAAGGCTGTGCCAGACAACAGTTGAACATCCAACCCCCTCCACGTGGGCACACAAACACACAGACACTCACTTGAACAAAGAATGGTCTGTTTGTACATACCGTAGGGAATAAACACAAAGTCGTCCGATAAAGAATCAGTCTCAGCTTTTTCCAAGCTACAAGAGAGAGAAAAAGACAGCAGCGACATAAACTTCATCTGTCTCTTTTCACACAAAGACATGTCCACCCAGACTGATAATGTTATTTTAAAGTTTAAACTAACATTATCAGTCTAATATAATAAAAAAGTGAATATCAAGTGTCACATAACTATCTGCTGTTTTTACACCAAGAGACAGGTTTGGTGGGTTTCATGGATTAACCTACAAGGATAAGTCTGAATTCTTTGTTGTCACTTGGCAAACAAATGTTCCTTTGAGCAGTAATGCAAGAATAAGACATGATTATCTTTTGTTAAGTCACCACCCTTGTTTCCTAAAATCCTCAATTTACCGCTTTCTTATCTCCTGAAACCTACTCCTGATCCTATTTGCATCCTACAATCCTGTTAATCACTGATCCATTTGAAACTAGAACCATCACATCAACAGAAAGGAATTCAGGGGTCAGTCACACAATGACGACATACTTTACTGTGGGTATACTTCCAACAGCTTTGTCCATTGAAACTAATATGCACTTTCATGGAAAACAGCAGCTACATGAACTGTGTACTAATACAGAAACACACAGACCTGCTGTCAGCATAGAGGACTTCTTCTCTTCTGCGGAGAGACTCCGGACTTGGGGGCTCAGCATTATTGGACCGGACACTACTTGGGGTAGGTTCTTCGCACTGTGCACACACAAAAAGATACACATGGTATACTTTTTCAGTCACATAAACAAATCAGTCCAAAATCATTAAACTGGCCAGTAAAAGAAATAAAAGCTGGTATCAAATGTAACAGAAGGAAAGGTTCAAGATGGTTTTAATTCCTGCACATCTGCAACGGGAGCAGAAGGATTTTTTTTGTCAGGAGTAAAATTAAAAAATATAACTGAGAGGAGAAAACGTATGACATTTCAATGTTTTTTTTACAGTTGTAAAAAAAAAAGAAAAAGGAAACTCATATGAAATAATTAATTATTAAGATTCTGCAAAATATCTAACACATTCTGTAATTTCCTATAAAACCATCAATGTGTTTGTCCACCCTTCAATAATACTATCACCCTGCTTTGCCTTAGCCCCCATCCCACTGGTTGCTCTCTCTAATTCAACATTTTGAAAATAGATTACTATATATATATTTTTTTAAATCTCCAAATCTAGTAAAAAAAAGTACTTCAGGGACATCTACGATGCACTTATTCATTTTGATGGAGGAACTTATCACCTAATGCAACATGTGGCTAAAGCATGTTAGCTTCCATTGTAACATTGTAAATATCTAAATTGTATTCTAGCTTTATTTATCTATTTTTATTTTTACCCCCCCCCCCCCGGGGGATCAATAAAGTAATATCTTATCTTATCTTATCTTTTTCCAATTTTTGCCACAAATAAAGTACACTGAAAGAAGGTTAAACCAGGTTTGGGTTAAGAGAAAATTTCTTCTATTGATTCACTAAGTCTATCTTTTAGACACATATGCACTGACCTCTGAATTGAAGGAACCTATGGGATTGACTGCATCCATACGCCGAAGTCTTTGTCTGGGTCTGACTGGGCAGTCTTCAAAACTGGATCTCGGGCTCTCCCATTCTGTCTCCTATCAGAAATACACAGGTTAATCATTTAAAATTGTAATTCCCGAATGAGTTGTTTTATTTGTGTGCTTTTGTGAGAAATTACATCACAACTCTTCTTTTGTGCCCTGGGGCTGTGGTTGGCCTGCAGGCTGAAGACACGGTCCTGGAGCTCCACCAGCTGACTCCTCAAGGTGTCCTTCTCAGCCAGGACGCGGGTGATTGTTCCCTGGGCTTCATTTCTGGACAGGTATGCCTGTGAACCATGGAAACACCTTTTAATCTTTGTCATATTCTCGTGAACATCCTGACATAGGAACATTACGTGACAAAAGTTTGACTCATACCTTGAACTGTTTATGATTCATGACAGAAAATCTCTTACACAGAACACCAAATTTAAAAATAGAAAGAATGGAGGGTGTTGTTGGTGTTTGGAGCTGTTAGCTTGATCTTATTCAACAACAACAACAACAACAACAACAACAACAACAACAACAACAACAACAACAACAACAACAACAACAACAACAACAACAACAACAACTGTGTAATAGAACACTGGGCAGTTCTGGCACTGAATCCAGCTGTTAATCGCTTTTTCAAATGTAAAAAAAACAAATGAGAGGCATGATACAGATCACATTCATGCAGCAAAATCCATCATGCATGACCCCATTAATTATAACCAGGCTGTCAAGTGTGTGTCCAGTCTGGAGCTGTTGGTTTCTGGTACAGCTAGCAGATAAGTCACTTGTTTGTCACACCTTAAAAGCTCTTAGGGTGTGGGTGAATTGTAAATTTCATTCTTCTGAGCATCACTGTTAAGAGGAGCAACTTGAGGACAAGTCAGAAACACATGATGAGATTTAGCTCCAGCATGGGAGCAGCAGATGTAATGTAGCAAAACATGATGTTCATGCAATTATGAAAGATCTAAGCTCCAAACTAAACCCTGCTCAGTGACAAAAACGTATAGTTTTTCCAGAAGACAAGTTTAACCAGTGCCCCTTGGCAATGAGCTATACTTATTCCCTCACAACACACACATAATGGAGAAGCAAACATGTGAGTCAGGGAGCTTGTTCATATGTGATCCTCTCCACAGCAGCTGACATGTGACCGGCTGACATTTCAACAGGAAAAACTGTTAATGTGTGTTTAAGAGCAGCAGGCCATAACAAGAGTCAAAAACAGAAACCAATGCTTCAAAAACAGAGGTCACAGAAGACAGGAAAGTTTGAATGATGAAATTGTAATCAGTTCCTTACCTGGTCTCTTTCTGCCTGCAGCTCTTGGATCTGGTTCTGGATCACTGTGCTTTTCTGCTTGTGCATTTTACAGTCCAGTGTCAGCTGCTGCACCTGGAGGCTCAGGCTCTCCTTCTGATCTAAGAGCTGAATTCAAAGATGTACATGATAATCCATAATGGCCATAAGTGTTTCTGGGATGTATTTCAGATGTATGAGAATTGGTGAGGAAGTCGATGCACAGCTGAGCAGCACAAAAAAATATTCTTATTTGCTTTCTTGAACAGATACTGTACAGTATTACCTTTGACAAATCTGATTATTTATCTGCTTTATACCTGAATGTATATTTGCATTAAGATACGTTTATATATACAGCAGCTGAACTGATGGCTTAGGAAACTACTTGGAAAATTGGAAACTTTCCTTTGACCAATGGTTTTTGCACAACATGCTTCTGTGGTGCAGTGAGAGAAACAAAGGCTGATTTCAACATAGAAATGTTGAATTTGCATGGTATTTCCAATTTGACTAAAACACACACACAAAAAACACACACACCGCTTGTTTCTCTTTTAACAGCTTTTCATTCTCTTCTCTGTAACATCTGAGCTGCTCTGCAAGCTCCGCCTGGCTGCCAACAGCCTCAGCCAGATCCTGGGCCATGATGTCCTGACGAGCCTGAGAGAGACACAACACACCGACAGCAGATGAGACCCTAACAGGAACTATTCCTCAACATCAGTTTTTAACATAGGTTTGATAGTTGTCCAGTTTTTCTCACCTTCACCAGCTGGCAGGGCAGACTCCTGTCTATCTTTTGCAAATAAGGTGTGTCATCATTAGAGGCACACCTCAGTGAGCGTCGCTTCTGGAACTCATTCTCTGTTTGTGCCTTCTGTACTTCTGTTTGCAGCTGATACACCTGCAATCACACAAACAATATTACTGAGGGGCTTGCTAATAACAATAATTGATCATTTTTTCTATATATTTATTGCTCTCATTGAAAAAGATGAAATTAATTGACAAAACAATGGAAAAATAACTGTAGAAAAATGCATGATATTGTATTTAAGAATTAATAGCAGTAATACTTGAGAGAAAAGCAGAAACTCTTCATTCATGAGGACCTGGAGGGACCTTCTCTTTGGCATATTTTGATTAGTAAATGGCTTCAATGATCAATCAAAATTCTTAACTTTTGATTTACTGTCAATCTAATTATTGGTATCCATGGAAGAGTATTATGGTCAGGGATGGGAAAAAATATTAAGAGGAGGAAGGTTTTTTTATTATGCACTTGAAGAAAAGTTGAAATATGGAGAACAATGTTGAAACATAATTTCTTGATTAAAGTTGAAATGGCGAGATGTCAAAATACAATTATGTGATTAAAGCTGCAGCGAAAATAAAGTAAAGAATTTATTTCAAGAATAAATCATGGACTATATAATACAGTTTAGTATTTTAAAGCCTATCGTCATCAGTTGCCATATTGGAAATGCTGACTCAACCTCACTTTCAGTCGACCTAGCAAAAGGCAAATAGGTGGAGCTGATGCTGGCCTTTAGCATCTTCGCTAACAGCTACAGAGTCAGCCAAGTCAGCTGTGCCTCTAATTATGCAAAACTTGTAAGATCAATACCTTCAAAGATGACGAGTTATAAAAAAATGTCATAAGGCATTCATATGGTCTCTTCGAGTGAATATGATTTAAACTAGCACAAGATGCTAGCTTGGCTAATTCTATAGAGGCTTTAACCAATCTTTTACAAACAAGTTAAATTAAAGTTGCGATTATTTAGTCTTTCCTTTTGAATTCATTCTCCAATGATCTTAAAATTGAGAATATTTTTGTACACTAAGTATAAGGCTGAACTGAGATACAGCAGCTCCCCTCTGTTTGATAACAGTATTGTAACATGTATGCACTGAATGACTTCAGCAGAGAGAGAAGAACTGGGCGCTGACTGTGATCTGTTACCATTTACCGTTTACACTTCATTTTGTATCTTGCTTGTGTTATGTTATGTTTTAATATCTACATTACTCTATCAGTGTATGACTGTGACTGCTTTTCTTAAAAATGAATTTAAACTTTTTCCTCCAAATTGAATTTGGACTTTTTTTTACTCAACATTGATTTTTGCCAATTTCTAAATACAATTTCAAGTTATTTTCATTATTTTCTCTTAGTTTTAACTTTTTTCCCCTCAAAGCGTTTAATGAAAAAAAATCTTCTGGCTAACTTTTTTCCATTCTAGTCCTTAGTTATAAAAAAAAAACCAAAACAATTTTATGTAGTAAAAAGCATCAAATGAATGGAATAGGGAATATTATGCAGAATATCTCCACATGGGGTTGAAAATAAATCCAAGGCAATGTGCCAAAAACTGCAGTTTCTTTAAGGGCCACTTCATGCAGGCTCAGCTTCATTTATTTTAAAGCACATGCACCTGACATCTTGGCTGTGTTTGTTCTTTTTTGGGAACATTTTATCTAAATAATGCAACATTACTTTCCCACCAGTTAATCAAAAAAGGCTCATCCAGGCCCAGCTTTTCTCATTAAATAAACTTAAAAATGTATATATATATATATATATATATATATATATATATATATATATATATATATATATATAAGGGGGAATGTTACCATTAATTAGCAGGTATCAATGTCTTTGCTTGTCTTAATTGGTTTGGTAGCTCAGTCAGACAAAAGACTTAGTTCTTTTTTGGAGGTCCTTGCTTGGGAGTTCAGATCATTTTGTTTGTGAAGAAACAACCAAGTTAAGAGCAGTTCTTTGGAATAATTGAGTCAGTTTTATTCATCTGCTACTCACTCTGAACTACGTTGAAATCTCACTTAACTTTTATTCTAATGAATAAACAACTCTGGTCAGCAACTCCACAAAGAGAATCTTTTATAGCCAACCCTGTCTAAGTAACTACATATACGTATTTGGCACAAACTGTGTGACTTTGAAAAATTAGCACTTGCTAAATCTCTTTTTCTGCAAAGGTAAGGGTCAGGTTAAGGCTTTTTTTTTTAAGCTAGTTTATCCAAAATGTTGGGAGCCAAGGTGACACACTCAAGGGTTCAAAACAGTAGTCAACAAGCAGCTTTGGAATGTCCCTGTGCAACTTCTGAACTAGGACTTCTTTATAATTGTGTGTGAACCACAAAGCAGGCTTTACTTAGGCATTGTGAAGAAGCTCCAAAGACATAATACAAGAGTTTTCACAGGCAGTTTCACAGTGTAGAGAGAGGCTGTAGAGAGGGTAACTGACCTGCAGATTGAGGTCATGGAGGCGCATGTTCACAGCAGATTTCTCCTCAATAGCCGCAGTGTAACGCATATACAAGTCACACTTCTCATCCTTCAGCTTGGTGACATCATGCTGCAATGAACACAAGTATCTCCGCAGGCGTTCATTTTCAGACTGAAGGCATCTGGACTTCTCCTCCTGCTCCATGATCTGCCCAATCTCTGACTCTAGGGACACACAGCGTGCACTCATTCTGCCAGCCTCGCATCGCGCCTCCTGGAGCTCCTTCTGCATTCCTGTTACTGCTCTGACCAGATATTCCGTCAGCTCAGAGTACTTTATCAGGCCTGCAAGGAGAGTAATGCAGCTTAGACACACAGTAAGTGATTCAATATTTCCTTAAAATGCAGGGTGACTTCAAGCCACTCACCACTGAATTCTGAGAGCTCAGTGCTGGGTTTCCGTCCAGTAACTTGGGTGTACAGGGTCGGATGGTGGATCATCAGGCTCTCCAGTAAGGCCACAGCGCCATTCCTCCCCTGGGTCCTTAGCAAATCTAACATATAGCCTGGAGACAGATAAAGGCATTACATTTTGTTCTACTCGTTCTGTAACCTTTAAATCAACAGACTCCCTCTGAATATATGACCAAAACAAACACCAGCAGGGAGACAGAGCTGCTTTCTCTAAACTCATTTTTTAACAGAAGTAAAAGACTGCCTTGTAAGGCGAGAGGTAAAGCAACAACCATTCTCTACAATGATTATGAGCAAAAAAATGAGAAATGTGTTAAGCAGACCATCACAATTTAAAGCTTTGACAGCCAGCATGAAATGTTGGAAGTCACAATAAACAAACCAGATGCTGTAAAAAAGAACAAAGATAAGGCACTTGTCATCTAAGTACTACATTACTCCATAACCTCATGGCTTTGGCCCGTTTTTAAATCCAAGAAGCACCAAGTATAGTCAAAAATCTCACTGGTTCTCATGCTGCTGTTGGTGAGGTTGTGGCTGGAAAGGATCTCATCCTGGTCCATCTCACTGAGCACCCTGGCCTGCCTCAGGTAAGGGATTAAGTTGCATGGTCGTACTCCAAGGGAGATCCGGTGGCGGTTGTCGTTAATCAGTTCCCAAAGTTCCTCCTCACTCAACCTTTTTACGTCAGGACCCTCGGGAACAGACTCCCCTGCCATCCTGACTTGAAAGAGGGACAGCTGTGTGCTGCTGAGTCAACGGGCACAGCTATAGCAAACACACACCTTCAGCTGTAAAGAGAGTTATCAGAGACTCATCCTGGAAAAACAGCAGTACTGTCTGAAAAAAGCAAAAGAGCACTGTAGAAAGATTCTTTCCACGCCCTGTTGGTGTTTGTGTCATAGCACGCATCTGTGTTTGTGTGTGGGCGTGAAGGAAAACCTGTAAGACAAGCCTTCTGTGATGCAGTGCAACAAACGACTGCTGTGCTGAAACACACACTAGTGCAAACAGAGCTGGGGCACAGACACAAACACAGACACAAAAAACATGATGCCTTTTCTCCTGTCACACACTTTGAGGCCTCATAAAGTTTGTTTGCTTTTCAAGCAAATTCAATACATAGTAAGGTCATAAATCTCTGCCTACTCGTGCAAATGACTGAAGCATGATACTTGTTGAATGTGATCGAGCCGCAGGAGTGGTGTTAGCGGGCAATGACTCTCACTGATACCTAATCATTAAACAGAATGTTGGTAAGCTTTAATAATTTGTATTCAAAGTAAAGCAAACACACATACCACAGTGCTGACAGGAGCAAACACTGAGCTGTGACATTCAAGGTCTATGGTAGAGAAGGAAATAAGGCGGAAGGAGGGGGTAGTGTCAGGCATGACTGGGGACCAGTTCAAAAGATTTACGGCTATCTTGCTTACACCTTTGGTTGTAAAGTTAGTGTTCACCTACATTTAGAAATGAATGCAAACAAACTGAAGCCGTCATGGCGACATACTGTAAATGGTATAGAAGCTTCCAGTCCAGGAAGGATATTGGAAATATAGTATGCTCACCGGTTACAGGAAATATGATAACATAATTTAATTAACACAAAAAAGTAAAGACATTTTAAAGGTTCATGTGTTCAGATCATGACAAAGTAATGTTTATACTTCTACTCAATGATTTTGCAAGTTCAGGGCAACAACATGCATGTGCTACTAAAAACCCAAAGTAAAACTATGGTGCACTAAAAATGACACGGAAGTCATAAAAGGCGTTAATAACAGACATTAACATACAAGCTCCTAGCATATTGCCAAGTGACTGATAAAGCTCATTACTCATGCATGATTAACACAATGTGGTCCTTCTGCACCTGAATCACCTACAACACTATTCAAAAGTGTTGCTGTATAAAGAACACAACCCAGCGCTCTGTAACCTGACAAGCCTCTTTCAGGAATACAAAGCATTTCCCGCATATTATACAATCAGGGCAACTGAACACAAGGAATTTCCCCAAAGTGGGTAAGATAATATAAAAAGAAACCGAATCTGAATTAAAAATTATCCAGTGGAACACTCAGCTTCTGTTCTGAAAAAAATATATACTCTCACGTTGTACCCTTATCTGTTTAGCTGTAGAACAATGAGGGGAGTGAAACTTAGTAACAGAAAGGTTCTCCCCCTCAAAGCTTAAACACTCCTTGTGGAATATGCTACTGATACTGAACTTATACACTTCTCTCTTTATGAATAAAAATAAATGAACATAAAAAACTCAGCTGGCGGATACAGTTTGTTTGGTGTTACAAAACAAATGTTCCTGAGAATGTTTTACTGATTCTGGTACAGTGCTGATTAAATGCCTGAAATTTAAATTTAAATTCACAAAATGAATGCTGATTTGACGATAGCATATTTTAAGATAATCAAAAATGGGTCTTTTGTTTTCTTATAAACAAGAAGACATGGTAAGACATGAAACTATTTGACAGAAGACAAAATCTTAAAAAGATGTCGACCTAGAAATACAAGACTGTTTTTCTGTTCCAGCTTCGTCACTGTGTTTGGCAGAGTACTAAAAATGTCCTTTCCAGCCTCTCCAGTAAAGTGCTGAAGGAGTTCTTATCTTTATTTTGAAAGGCTGGTTTGGTTTTCCAAAGTCTAAATTTAGGTTAGATAGTAAGGAAAGTGAGGAGGAGTTTGAGTAAGAATAGAACATGTTTTTCATATGCTTGTTTTGCATTGCTTCAGGGACTGTGCAGTGCACACGTGCTGCCGTAGCAGCAGTTCTGTGGGGGCACACATGTTCATGGCTTCTTTTTTTGCTCCAGCTCGTATCCTCCTGCATAAAGGAACTTTCCACAGGACTAAATGTTCCAGCAATGATTTTGCCAAAGCTCAATGTTTAGTGTGTTTCCCTATGTCAATATGACACACCTTACGAATTTCTTGCTTAATATCTAAATACCTTAATATATACTCTAAAATTAGCAGGAACAAAGTTGTTTTGACACAATTGACTGAGCTGAGTTCTCATTTAAGGATAACCTGTCTGTTTGATGCCTAGAGGTGCTGTGGAAAGTCCGGATAGTCAGAGTAAAAGATTCTGATCACAGGTAACATGCAATCTGAAGAGCGGGTTCAACAGCATTGCATGGATATGGTTTGTTGTCCTGGTTGCTAGAGCGTCACCTTTGTGATCACTTGTCATCTTGAAATGTTCTGCAGTTAATGACAGCTAGCTGCTGACATCTCTTAAAAGGGCAAAGGGTACTGTACAAGTGGTAAATGTAGTTTATTTCTATGCCTTGCAGTCCAGCCGTGGCGGGAGACACATTGACAGTACTAAATAGTGACCAACTTAACATTGTCAAGCAGGATTAGTGTGATTTGTTTACTTATGTACAAGAGTAATTGATACACATCTCCACCCATTTTAGACATGCTATCCTAAATAAACTTTAGATACCAACTTTTCATTGGTAAATCTGCTTCACACCCATTATTGTTCTACTGTTTTGCAGCGGATTCTTTGTGCACTGCATTGAGGGAAATGTGTGAAATCCAAGAGCCCATAGAAGATTCAAGTGTTTTTAGAAAGCATTTTTAAAGGTTTGTGTACACTTTACTTAATAAACCGTGTTCATTTAAAAACATTGTGCAGTGCAGTAGTAAGCAAATAATTGACAATGTGTGGTGGTTGTCGCAGTCTGTTTTGCAAGAGTACCATTAAATCCTCAATCCAGATACAAAATGAGGTAGAAAAAAACCCAGATTAAAGCCTCTATAAAATATAACACTGACTGGAGTTCAAACATGCTGCTACCTGCCTGTAGTTTTTAGTGGCACTACATAGAAAAGTCTTATAGGCTGAGTTTAGATTGTACCGTTAGAAGTATTGAAGTTATTCTTAAGAAAATCCTTCATTGACTTTTTGTCATTCTGTCATTACTAATAAGGACGATGTCTGAATTGATCCCTTTTGGATAAAAATAACCCTTTTATGACTTGAATGGCACAGAACCAACTGTTACTACGTACTAGTACTTCTGGGCCTTAGTTCCTCATTTTATTATATTGTTTCACAATCAGTTTAACAATCAAAGCACAATAAGCAAACAATAAAATATTAGACATTACATTCTTCTTCATTCATCTGTTATCTTATCATGCTCCCTTATCTTCACCTAATATACCCTCCCATTTCCCTCTCTGTATTTCTTTTCCTGTACTCACTATCATGTCTACATCCTCTCCTCACGCCTAGGATGTCTCCTGTTCTAGGGCAGGTGTGCGTTCTGCCAGTGCCAGCAGTATACTGCGAAGCACCCCCTGGTGCTGAGGGAACTCCTGGCACACACGATGCAAGATGGTGCTGGCAGTGTGCACACGCTCCATCTTGCTCTGCAAAGAAAGTCCAATAGATTCACTGGTGGATATGGCTTGATAGTTGCCCTCGCTCGCTCCCTGTAGCTTCTTGGTGCGACTCTGAAGAGTCACTAGACGGGCCAGGTACTACAGGGAGGGAAAGGTGGACAATTAGTGTCAATGTGTTTTCTTTTTTTGAAAACTTCCAACAGCACCTCAGGGGTAAAACAAAATGAAAAGAAGTAGCTATTACAACTATCCTTGTGAGTGGGTGTGGGTGTCAGAGTGAAACAGTGATGAACATGTCATTAAATCAGCAGCAGATTCAACATGACCTAGATTTATGTTAAAATAAACAATCTCACAACACTTTGTTAGAGTTTAAAACGTCTAGCGTCTATGTTTGAGTGTGCATTTTACAAGACATGATTGACAATTAATTTATTAATTTTTAAGCAGCCTAACCCATTGCTGATTAATCATTAATTTAATTGTAATATTAATTTCTGATTAATGTATTGATATAACTAAATACACATCATTTAAAATGGATCAACTTTTCTATTACTTAATTATATTATGTTATGTAATCCAATAGTTTAAAGCAACCATGTATTTTTTTTTTAAATCCTGCTATATCTGTACAGAGAAAGAGTAGTAGGGCCACCTAGAAAAAGAAAAGATTGAGAGTTTTAGTTATAGTTTTGGCGTTCCTTGTGGACAAGGCAGTGTTGGCCCATAGACTGTATAATATATAGACATAGTCTCTTTGATGTCCCCCCCTTTTTTTGAAGCAGAGTTATGAAGCCTGTCTTCCACGGTTGGCGTATTGGAAATCTCGAACTGAACCTAACTTTGGTTGACCTAGTATGAGGCAAAGAAGCGGAGTTTAGGCAAGACACATCAGTATCAATTTCAGTGTGTTTTATAACCAGTTCAAAACTCCTCGTTGGAACTTTAAGCTGTTAGTCACACTTGGTTACTCTTTTGATCACTTCCACTGAAACACTTACAAAGACCCTAGGAGGAGCCAGACTTTTTGTACACTTAAATTAATTACATGTATTTACCCTTTCGGTCTTATACTGAAGACCTTACCTTCTTACATTTACAAGCACAATACAGATGTTATATTGCTGTGCAGTAATGACTTTAAAAAGTAATGTTACAAAATGGCAAAACATAGATCTCCTTAAGTAAACTCTGTAAGCACTCAAAATAATGTATGTACTTCCTCTTTCTGCCTCTGGTAAGACTTTAGTAAAGAGAATATTATTTTTAATTCCAGCTCAGGAGGAAATTATTGGAAATTATAATCAATGGCCAAAATGTTCCACAGAGTTCCTGAGGAGTTCACTGGTATGACTGGATTCTGATTAAAATTAATGTTGGACGACTAAACTGCATGACTATTAGTTAAATGGATGAGAAGTTTGTTGGTATGACTGTACTATGATTAACTTGACATGCATTCCCAGATATCTTTGTTTTTATTTTGGTTGGTCACCTTCCTTCTATTTGGGACTTTTTCAAGAAATGCATGCTTAGTCTGTATGCTTGGGTATTACACAGTGATATTCAGCAGTTCAATATTATCTACAATTACTGGTGGTAGTAGAAGAAGTGGTGTAAGTATGTCAGTGTGGGTCTGGGGGTATCAGAGATATTGAAGGAGGTGGGCAAAGACAGTCATTAAAAATAAGATAACATATTTTTTCACTACAAGTCCTGTAATACTTTATAAAATGTAGCCCTAACCCTAACCCTAAGTTATGTACAGTGTACATACCAGACAAATGGATTTTTTTTTTATTATTTTGAATTTAAATAGTAAGACTCAAGACTGTATGTTCATCCAAATCCTAGCCAACTGGTTCAGGGGTGTTTTTCTGAAGAAATGCTGCAACACACTGCCACTTAATGAGTAACTGAGATCTTGAATGTATTTAACCATATTACAAATTTAAATCTATTCATGATAAGCTCAGCTAGAACTCTAAGCACAGTAAAGGGAATTATAAAATCCACTGTTGACTGTCAGTAACAAATATAACATAGAAAAAGGGCTATGCACATATAAATATATATATAAATGCACAGTGTCACTGGCAACACAATATTTTTAAGACTGTTTAGAGCAAGAATAAATGTGTTGTAATAAGGGGCACATTACAGGAAGTGCTTCTTACACTGTCTTTGGTGTCCTGGAGATTTACAAAATCAGAATCCAGAACGAAGCTGGTGCCGCAGAGATCTACCAGCAACTGCTTCTGCTGCGAAAGCCTGTCAATCAGACTGACCTGGCTCTCCTGTAAGTCCCTGATCCCCTGCTCACACTCGACCACATGCTGAAATTTAACATACTGCATATAAGATTATTTTGAATGCTTTAGCTATATAAGCAGATACAGAAGACGCTTTACCTTGTGTGTATCCTGGCTCTTGCGCTGCAGGCCCTGAATGATGTGGGTGAGCTCGCCTTTTGTAGTCTGTTTGATGGAACTGTGGCCCATGAACTCCCTGCGTAGCACGATGGTTTCCCTTCTTGCCACTGTTGCTTCACTCTCTCTAAGCAGTCGCTCCTGCTGCTTCATCAGCTGGTTGAGTCGCACCTGCACAAAAACACACACACTGAATAAAGTGTGTATGATTTTAAAAAAGCTCAAAAACAAAGACAAAAGCAGAAGAACCAGACTCTAAGGTCTCATGGATTTAACATTTCAAAATGACTCCAGAGACTCAACCATTCAGTTTGTTCACCTTCTACCACTGAGTAGATTATCATATTATACCATATGTGCCACATAATTCAGCTTAATAGGCAAATTCCAATTCTAAAACTTCTTCCTATTTTTATGTTTTTGTGGTTATAACATTTCTTTTGATGCAAATTGTCTGTGGCAGCAACTATTTGGAGGTCCCTCCCTCTGAGAGTACACCTCTGACACAGAAACTTGACACAGCATAAAAAAGGTTGGAAACCTGTTACATGGGTCACACAATGGGGAGGGCCACACATTTGTACTGATGAAAAATTCCTGTTGTTTTTAACTACAGCAAAAAATGTCTGCAATGTGTTTCTATCAACAAAATTCATTAGGAAAAATGTTGGCCTTTCCTGCAGATCACAGAGTTTTAAGATTGGAGGAGAGGTGGCAGATTGATCAGCTTTAAATTTTACACCAGGCCTGAAAAACATCATCCTACTGGTACCCACAGCCCCTCCCTCCACCATGCCCTCATATCATTGGCAGTGGCACACCAAGTAAATAACATGTAAACAACAGTGGAAAGCCTTCTAGAGTCCACATATAAATATATTTTCCTACTTACCAAACTACAACATGCACATAAAGACCAACACTCTTTTAACTTCATACACACATTCATAATCCCCCTTCACAAATCTCTCTTCTCCCTCCAAAGAACAAATCTTTTTCTCTTCCTGTCTTTATCTTCTCTTTCTATTTTTTGTTTTTCTCTTTTTCCGGTCTTATCAATCTAAATTAGTAATTGTTTTTCTCCCTATTCTTCGTTCTGTTTTTTTGTTGTTGTTTTATGGTCGTCTTTTATGGTCTAACCTTTTTGTTTAATGCTTATAATAATAATAAAATAACTGGTATTTATATAGCACCTTTCAAGAAACCCAAGGTCGCTTCACAGGGTCAGGTAGGGGGTCTGGGGTAGGTGGGGATAACACTATCTAACACGGAAAGGCCTTGAGGAAAAGGTGCGTTTTGAGTGCTTTCTTAACCCTCAAAGACCTAGACTATTTTGGGGGCGCCAGATTCTCCTGAATATATTTTGAATATGCTGAATTAGACAAATGTGGTATCAATGGAAAGCTGAGAATGTCCGCTGTAACTGAGTTTTCAAAGCTTGTTGATAGGATTAGCGGTTCAAAGGTTATAAAACATTTAAGAACAAGTAGCCGCTGGCGGCTGTCTAGGTCTTTGAGGGTCAAAAGTGTCCAGGTTTGGGGCGCTGCGCATGTCGGGAGGGAGAGAGTTCCACAGAGTATTATGTAGTCTATACCTGATAACTTTTTTGATTGTTGTTTTCAGACACTACTTTTTTTTTCCTTTTATGTTCTGTTTAATGTCTTGCACTTTTATACCTTCGCACTGTTGCATATAAAAGAAATTACAAAATAAATAAAATGATAATAATAATTATAATTTTACACCAGTTAGACAAACACTTAGCAAAGACAAAGGGAAAAATAAACATAATTTTACAGTTAACTGACATTATAATTAACATGTGCTGAGACTTTACCTCCATACGGTGTATCTCAGTGCTCATAATCTGGATGTCTTCCTGCCCCACATCTATGTCCACAGCAGAACGAGTCTCTTTGACAAGCTGGATCTTCTTCTCCCACAGCATAATCTGTCGCCTAGTGGCCAACCACACAAATCAAAGAGTAATTGTATTCGAGATGATTACCAAACAGATGTACAGTAAACATAAACTTGTGATATAGAGAAATATAAATGTGACTGACTGAGCCTCCAGCAGACTGTTGAGGAGTCTCTCTTTTTCTTCCAGGATCTTCTCTTGTCTCATCTGCATCTCAATAGACTCCCACTCTGCTTCCTTCAACCATTTGATCACATTTAAAATTATTTTCCAGTATTTTGCAAAAGAAACATTAAATAAATAAACAAAAGTTATGACATACCTTAAGTCTGTGCACAAAGTCTGTCTCCATCAGCATATTCTCCTGCTCTAACGCCATGCTTAGCTGCCCGTGTTTACTGAGCAGGGTGTTGAGCTTCAGCAGGTCTCCTCTCAGCATCCTTGCATTTTTCTCCAGTTCACTCTCGTCACGTTGCTCTACTTCTACCTGGCCTGGTGTTGGAGATGTTTGAACATTAGCTTACTGTTCGATCAGTTTTTTTGTGTCTAAAATCAAAATATTAAATGAGGACGCAGCGCCAGTGCAATGGCATAGAAACAAAAACATTTAGCCGTACTCACTCTTCTTTTTTTATACATCCAGACTCAGATGTTACTATAATCAATTTTGTATTTTTTTTCACACTATGTAGGAGTGCTGAGATTATGTATGATCAGGACAGCAAGGCTACAGCACATATTAATGGTATTATTATATGATTTTGATGCCAGACTAGTCTCATCAAATATGACGAAAATAAATCTATCAAGCCTTTTGTGCACGTGTGTTTCTAAACTGATTTATTACTTACTCTCAAGGCATATTTTCTTCTGCTGCATGCCTGTGTGCTCGGTCTGCAGTTTGAGTGTGTCCTTGCTGTTGGCTTCTATCTCGTTGATCTGTCCTATGAGAATCCCCATCTGTATCACCCAGAGCTGCTTGACACTCTCTATATTCACTGCAACCTCCTCAATCTGAGCCATCAATGCGGCTATCTTGATTTGAAGAGGACTGAGGTCCTCATGCTGTGAATAAATGAAAAGGAATCACAAAGATAACACGTGGTTTTGAATGATGACTGTAAAAATACAGCAGCTGAACTCATATTCCACTTCTTTCCAATATTCACTCACCCCACTGCTGGATGCGATTTGATGGATTTTTTGGTTACAGTGAGCTATGCTGGCCTCCTTCTTCCCAATGAGGATGACAACCGAAGAAATCTGTGCCTGTTTGGTTGTCAGTATCTGGATATTCTTTGTGATCTCTTCATCTAGGGCCTCCTGGGTGAGAACAAGACTGTCCAGATGTTGGCTGACCTCGCTGCTCTCGAGTTCCACAGTCACTGTATTGTTCTCCAGCTGCCACAACTGAGAGATCTAATGAACAGGGAGAAAAACAAGCAGCACAGAAATGAATGTTCTGCATCTTTATCCTTATCATATTGTATGTTTGTTGTTGTGTTTCTGTTTCTGTTTGGGATGTATTGAACCATTGTGTGCTTTGTAAATTAGACTTGGTCTTTTGTCTCATTTGTTTAGGTTTTTGCTGGAACAAAAGGTTGGCACTCTTTTTGGGAAGCAGCCACACACATCCTGAATGCTTCTTCTGTGTTTCAAAATCCCAAGTTTACCTTTTCCTTCTTTAGCATGGCTATCTTGCTGGTGAGTCTTTGGTAGTGTTTGGCAGCTTTGTTATGGACGAGCTTCTGCTGTATATAGGTCATTATCTCGTCCTCCAACTCCAGACGCACTGTGCTGTTTTTTTCCAACTGCCTCCTCTGATCGTTCGATTCAACCTGGCGGATGCCGCTTTCCTAGAAGAAGAAAAATATTTTGAGAGTGGAATGGTTGCAGAGGTAAGAAGAAAGTAGCCATTGCAACAGGATGTCTCTCTGGAAGAATAGACTAAAAAGCTGTTAAAACAAAAGCCTAGGTCCTTTACCTTTGACAACCTGGCAAGGGTGAGCTCAGTCTCCTTCAGGGTTCGAAGGCAGGTAGTGAAGTGGGCATGCAGGGCCTCTTGCTGCGTCTGCATCTGGATGATCTGCTTCTTTGATGTGGCAGCATCCACCTGAGACCAGTTCAGCTGCATTGTAAGTTTTTCATTTTGCTCCTGCTCTTCAGAGATGGTTTTCTTGTAGCCCGCAGTCTCTCTGTCCAGCAAGATCACCTGGTGTGCGAAAGCACTGGGAAAACGGGAGTGGTGTTTTAAATTGAATAGATGCTTGCTTGATATGTCTTACCCTCCGGTCTAAAATCAGCATTGTCTACTACAAATGCTGTGTTGTATTTTCTGCACATTTTCGACATGCATTTGTCTATATGTTGATACAAACACCTGTGTTAAATGACACCATGAATTAGGATAATATTTCTCATTATCCCCATTTGTGCTTCATCCTTAACACAGCAAACCAGCAATCTGTCACTGCAGAGGAACACGTGAACCGTGGTGATGTTAATGAAGAATGTCCTGCAGGGACATCCTCACTTACATGTAGTTAGGCGTGTTTTGACTAAAATGGTTAAATTAAAACGGAGGCATATTCAGCTTTCTCTTGTCCTCATCCTCACCGCATGGCCTCCTGCATTGCACTGAATGCTTCCTCCCGTCTCCTCATGCCCATCAGGCTGCTGTTCCACTGCTGCAGCAGCTGCTTACGAGCCATCCCCAGAGACTCTATTTCCATCTCAGCCTGCACACATGAAGGAAATTAAGATGGGGCTGATGTTGTATTACTACTTCTACAACCCTTAAGGATATGTAATTATGTATATTATATTACAACCTTCCATTTGCTTTAACAAATGAACATATTACACTGAAGAGACCACAGTATTCCTTGCTAGTGTTTTTCATTGCTTAAGGTATGTTTTTTTGTGTTTAAGAGGCTGTAATTAATTGCTGTAAATCACCTGATGCTGGAGCTAAACAGATTATTTTTGCAGCTTCAAGTTATAACTAGTCTGCTTTTATGCACCGGATTGTTGCATTGCTCTTTCTAGCTTTTAAGCAAAAAGTTTGCTGGACTAATTGTGTACAACCTGTGAAACATCTTACAGTAACCAGGTAAGTCACCGACTTTTGGAAAACGTGGTCCATTTGGTGGCTAAAAAGTTATATTTATCTAAGGAGTTGGTAGGATCATAGAAGGCTGAAAGGAAGTAGTACAAAGTATCTAGGCTTCTATTTCTCCATGAGATATCTTGACAAAGTGCTGGAGCCAAAATCAGCTGACGCTGGGTGAGAGGCAGGTTAGACCCATGAGAGGTTGCTATTCAATCACAGGGCTGACACATAGAGACAAACAACCTATGACTTTTACATTCACTCCTGTAATGTAGACTCACTGAGTTAGTGAACGAGCATGTCTTCAGACTGTGGGAGGAAGCCAGAGTACCCAGAGAGAACATGAAAAACCCTCACATTAAGAATATTCTTGGTGTGAGACAAGGTGCAAGCCACCACACCAAAATTGAGTTAAATGAAAATATATATTGGCATTGCTCCGTATTCTGTATATGCAACTGTGTTTTAACAAGTTTGGCATAAAAACAGTTACCTCAGAGAGAGCCTCTTTGGTCATCTGTGTCTCTTCTGTTAGAGCATAAGCCTGGACCTCATACATTGCTGTGTTCCCTATCAGCCTCTCCATATCCTTTGTCAGACGTTCCACATACATATCCTGATGAAACATAATAAATTACAACAAGTTAATCTATAACAATGCCTCATACAATCAAAACTTTATTAGCTGTTTGAAATATGGTCTGCCCACCTGCTTTAGTTTCTGCTCTTCAGCCTGGTTCTTCTCAGCTCCCGCTTTGTGCCTAGCATTCTCCATAGCTTTCACATGAGAGCGCAAATCCTCACTCGCTTTTTTTGTGAAGACCAGATGCAGCATCAGGTTGTCGATCTCGGCCTGTAGCTGGGACACTGAGGAAAACATACCATGCATTAAACTCTTGTGGACCGTACATCAGGATCAAACTAAAGGATGTGTCCATGAGTCAATGACAATGATAATGTTTTGAAATCACAGTAAGTTTGAACGTTTGTCTCTTTTGCTCAATCATAAAAAATCTGAAATGTAAAACCTAATTCAATTAAAGATTTAAAGAATCTTTAATGGGGCTTTATTTTCAAATTTAAAACAAACCTTTGCAACTAAGTCAGAACCCCTGGGCTTCAATCCACTAGAATCTATTAAAATGCTTAATAGCTACTACTGTAACACCTTTTAGAGACTGAAATGCCAACTTAAATCTATCAGATAAAGTTAATTCTCAATTTCAGTAGTATTTCTATTATTTATTTGTTAACTTAAGGCAATAAATAGTGAAATAAAATCCTGGATCAGCAACAAGGCAACACTACATCAGTCTTACCATTGGCTTTGGCTTTGCTGTTCTCACTGCTATTCCTGGAATACTGGCTCTTTGTCACCCCCAGTTCATCCTGTGTCTGTCGGTGTTTGCTTTCAGCCTCTGCCTTGGTGTGATGATGGTCCTCTAGCCTGGTCTGGAGTCTGCCAAGCTGCTCCTGAACCCTGAAAGCCTCAACACTTTCCTCCTGTGTGTCATTGTCATTTACCTTCCTCTCTGCATGCTGGGAAAATTGTAAAGGATCATACAATCACTTCACTGGTCCTTCAGTCAAGCTTTGCATGGCTTTGCATGATTTTGCATAATTTTTTTCAGCCCAAATTCTACTCTACAGTTATTTGTATGGTTATAATTTTCATGAAGTTGAGTATAAGCAACATCTAGAACAAAAGATTAAAATCAAGGAGTGCACTTAAATTGCTAAATAGGTCAACAGCACCATCTTCTGGACATAATTTGAACCAACTGATTGGAGGGTTTCCGGGAAAGGCCGCCTTTAGGTGCTTGTTAAGAACATGATGTTTGTTTTTAACCTATATACTTGTGTATGTTAGAGAAAACACAGTAAAGAACATACTGTAACTAAAAAAAAAGTATTTGTTTACAAAAAATAAACACACCTGTTCCCTCAGACCCAGGTTGATCCTCTCCTGCTGCCTCCTCAGCACACTGCTCAAGGCAGTCTGCTGTCTTCTGACCAGGTGCTGCCAACAGATCAAACAAAGCATTACAGTCATGACTGTATGTCATATTAATATGAACCAACTGTTTATGAAATAACTGTATTAAAGATTTGTATAACTAAAATCTAGTTCTTCTCTTTGTGTAATATTAAAATAGCTTGTGTGGCTACTCTGCACACTGTAAACTTGTTGGAAAGCCCAGTATCAGCCAAGTAAGGAAAGTATCAACAATGCACCCAAAACACAAGGCAGGCAGACATGAGCCCCTTTCACACACAAACCTCTGATGTTTTCTAGATTATTTCAGGACATTTAGGCCCTGATATTTTCAGGAACTTTCTGTTAGACCTACTCTAACAACTAGATATATTCCTTTGCTTTTAGTTTAGGGGTGGGAGTAGGATTCTTTGCAATGATCACTGTGTCTGCGTTTATAACAGTACATCATGTATAAGAACATTTCAACAATACAAACTTTTGCAGTATAAAATATAACAGTAACAACTGAGCAGTATAGGGTATGAAGCACACGTCAACTTCTTCTTATCTGCATGGCTGGCAGGAAGAAGTCCAGAAGACTTAGTGGTGAACATTTTGACAAGTTGTATTCACACATTCAGCCACCCGGATGAAGTCGAGAGATATTCTGAAGTCTCGTGCATGTGTAAAAGGGACTGTTGATATCATTATTCAGTTTGAGGAGCAATGAGACCAAGACTATAAAAAGCTACAGACATGCTCAGGGTCAAGAATGATGAACTCCTCCTCCTCCTCCTCCTCCTCCTCCTCCTCTTCCTCTGGCAGTGGGCTATGATCGTCCATGTCTTCAGATCCATTAAGGTCTAAGAGGTGAGGGATGACCTGCATTTCAGAAATATTTTCGTGCACTGAAAATAGAAAAGAGAGTCCTTAATCATCAGCATGTTAACTTACATAAAAGAAAATAAACTATGTGATAAAGTACTTAGAGATATGTCATTTAAAGAGACCTTTGCTTTAGCTGAATTGTTACCTCTTTTTGGACTAAATTGTTACAAAATAAGTACAGTTTAAAAAAAATCTGCTTACCATTGGTTATCGGGTCTCTTGTATTAGTTCTTAATTAATACAACTGAACCTTTTAATCCTAAGCAAACACACTTAAACTGAGCATTTGTACCTTTTGTTATTGTAAATCACAAACATTATAACTGTGAGACTAACCTGAATGTAAGGCTGCAGCAAAACATTCATCTGCATCACTGTGGTCAGACTCAGGCTGGGCGGTCGAGGCATCCAGTTCTGGTCCTTGCTGATCCAGTGAGCCCTGCAGGGACAAAGACAGAAAGCCATTATAGAGGTCTGTCACACTAATTATGATTTGGATCATTATGTTAGGAACACACATTGCATTAATGCTTTTTAGACTGAGGCTATTTAATTTTTGTCAATAGGCCAAACATTGTAAACAACAGCACAGAATTTTGGACTACTTTTTAATTTATATGTTACATATTCTGTAGCAAATACTAAACGGGTCACAGCACAGCACCTGAACAAAATATTTACAAGGTATTTATATTTATTAAAAAGGAGTTATGAAAATATGAAGAAAAGCAAAATAAAACATCTCTATTGGCAATAAATAATTTACCTCCTCAGCAGGTGGGAAGGTTGCAGCTTCAACACTTCCATCCTGCAAAGTGCTCTCTGTCTCCTCTTGGCTGGAGCTTTCCATTTCCCCCTCCTCTCTCTGCATGAGATCTGTGATAACATACAAGTGGTCTGAAGATATTTACATATCCCTCGTAAGTAGCATTTGTTTCTTCCTTTTTCCCTGATAACAGTACTTTAACTGCATTATTGTATGCATACTGGGAGAAAGCGTGACTGACTGTCCAATTTTTTATTTTATTTTTTCTCCCTCAGTTATAATCTTAATAAGCTCTTTATCTTGAAATAATATGGAGTCTCTCTCCAAGGCCCCTCACAGTATATGTGCAAAGTATGTTTAACCTGCATATTTTCTCCTCATTTTCCAGATATTTTGTCAACTTTAAAGAGAACAACTTGACTGCAACAATGCCTCTGCATCAAAACTGAACAGAGGACGTTAGGATTATTTTTGTGAGTGAATTTAAGACAGGTTTACCAGACAGTAGCATTCTTGTTCAGTAGAAACTGAAGCAGTGTAGCCTACATCTTTTTACCTTCTTGCATAAAATCATGTTGTTGTGTTTTTTGTAAAAATAAATATAGCTGCAGGTATTGCTGAGGAAATATCATGCATCCCAACCTTGTAAGTATAACACAGAGATTAAGCCTTAACATTGATATATAATGGGAACTCCTAAGCACAGACCGTATCATAGGTGTAATCGTGCAGGACTCGAGTTTTACTGCTGGGGCCCAACGAGACATGGAACTCCTGGGACGCACCTGATTGCAGTCTATTTTTAAGGTAGCAAAATACAGAAAACACCTGAGCCACCTGTTGCGAAACTACTGCTGACTACCTCGGCTTTAACGTTAACTCGTAAACCCTAAACCCGGGTTCACGTTAATCCCTGACGGCCATTTGCTCTGGACAGAAGAGCTCCGTACAGCGTTAACCTTCAGTCACAATAGAGGACGGTATGAAAAGTACAGAGAATAAATAAGAAAATACAACCTTTACCTGAATACAACAGTGATAATAACGCTTTACCTACTTACATCCGTCACACGATCAGCTAACAACACCAGTTGCTAGGCAATCGCAAACTTCCGGTGGTGGATGGGGTTTAGTGTCAACAAAGCTGAGGAGAAATACACCCAAGACAGGCCTTCTTATTCTTCTCACCACTATAGATTAACTGTGGTACATACGAAAAGACTGCAAAGCATCCTTTATCTTTATCACAGCTATCAGAAAGTGTTTGCTGTGTGTTTAAGTGTTCAATCAGTTATTTATTTACATCTGATTTAAATTTAACCACTCATTTTTTAAGTACCTCATGAAAAATAACAGATCAAAGTGCACTACTATGCTAGCTTCTTTCAGGGATTTGAATTTTTTTTGTTGTTGTTATTTTGGTATCAATAATTGTGTGTTTTCTTTTTACATATTTGAATTTCCAGCACAAATGGTCAGACATATTCACCAGAATGCAGGGAATTAATTTTGTTGGATGCTCATAATCTCCTGGGGGAGGACCCCCCAGACCTTCCCCTTACCTCTTCCTTGATATGTTTAAATGGAGTTAGTTCAACGCAAGTTCAGGAACAGGACCACGCACCCCAGAACCCAATCTAAACACCTGCAGCTCATTATCTCTTTCACCTGTGCAATTATCTGCACCCCTGTAAACCTGGATAACTCATTTCTCTTGTTTGTCTCAGTTCTCACTACCTTCCCCCAATCCCTTCTACTTCTCTCTCCCTATCCTTTCCTCTTAATACAGGAACAATGGGGGTTACTGAACCAGAGGCGTGTCGAGAAGTATCCCCACCCTGAGTCACTACCCTCTATTCCAGACTATTTAGATACTCCAACCCCTACTCATCCCCACTAACTTTGACCCCTACTCATCCCTCCTTAACTCGACCCCTAATCATCCCTATTTACCTTGACCGCCTACTCATCCCTCCTTACCTCGACCCCTACTCATCCCTACCTACCTAAACTCCTACTCATCCCTCCTTCCCTCGACCCCTACTCATCCCTCCTTCCCTCGACCCCTACTCATCCCTACTTACCTTGACCCCTACTCATCCCTCCTACCCTGGACCCATACTCATCCCTACTTACCCCAACCCCTACTCATCCTTCCTTCCTTTGACCCTTTAACTTACTTGAATACAATTATTCAAACTGTACTATTGCATGGTTTCGTTTTCTGATGTTCAATGATGTGGTTTTATTTACTTACTACAGCTGGTCTTGCTACAAATATAATTATAATAAACAAGAGTGTGGTCTTGTCAGGGAATTTGACCCTAAACTGTGAGTATCGGGGGTTTGAAAAGAGGTGCTCCATTTCCTTTTCCCCTGCTCCTCTAGCAGACCGAGTACACCCCTACCCCTCATTTTTATGTTAAATCCTATAAATGTGAGCCATATAAGTCCATGTCATAAAAATCTCACTCCAGCCGGACACTCAAAGTTGGCAACCCTGGATTATATGATATTGTGTCTTATCACAACTTAACCTTTTACTGTTGAATCAAATGTAGCACATCCAATAACAACAGACTATTCGCTTGAGCAGCATTTTTGAAAGCGTAGTTTAGTCCCTGACAGGGTTATTTATAGTAAATTGAAAAACAGGCTACTACTTCAAGTATAAACCACACTACATTAATGCATTTGTAATTTGTATCTGTAAACGCTATGGGAGGAAGCATTGTGCTATTTGTGTTCAACACACTCAACAAGCATTTCAATCAAGAGAAAAAAATAAATAAAAAAAAACACAAGATTTGTATCCAGGTCTGAAAACAACATTGAAGCAAAACACACAAAAAGCTTGCACTGACAGATTTATTTTGCTCTATAAATAAGGCATGAACACAGAATCACTGAATTTGGCCTTAACATATGATAAAAAGACATTGTTTCACAGATATAAATCATGGCATGTCTTCATATATCCTTGAAAAATGTATTTCATTCTGTTTATTCCAAAGCAGTAGACAAAAATACTACCATAACCCATCTCATGTAGTCATTTATAAACAAATGGCAACCAAGGCATAAGGGGAGAGACAATCATACAGAAACACATCTATTGAGTGGTACAATGCTTTAGTATCCTAGTAGAGCAACAAATTAAATTAAGGTGAGAATTCCTGTAAACAATGTTAATGAAGGTATTGTAGCACATTGTTAAATTTACCTTACATGGTAATGTCATTTCTGGGTGCGTACCATTGAGCAGAGAGAAAGATCTGAACCTAAAGGCCTAATTAAGGGCTGTGGTTCAGATAAGGAACATGACACAGGTCAAAAGGTATTTCCAGAGAAGGAACATGTAGATAAACTATACATTCTTGGCTCTACTATACAGTATGTACCTTAACCTCATAGAATAGTTTTGAAAACAGTATAGAGTCTTTTTAAAGCACTGTCACATATTAGGGTTGGTCTAACAATATCTGCTCTGTCAAAGCATTAACACCATTAGGTATAATGATGTATAGATAATTACACTGTCTGCTACTCCCAGAACAGAACCACTGCACTTCATATCTGGACATGAAGGATATGCGAGATGAGATAGTGTTTATCATGAACGAAGTGTAAAACTTGTACTTGTGCAATAACTTTCATGTTACAGTCAAAACGTGACTGGGTGAAAACTGATGTCATACAATAACAATAGAGGCTAAAAACTTTGTCAAATATACATTCAATAGTTGTGATTTAGGCATCATATTTCTCATCAGACATACATTTTTATATTACATCCATACAGGATCTCACTAAAGCCTATGCAGCATTTATATCATTGCACTTTTTGTGTTTGTGTATTTGCCATTAGTACTTCTTAGAACGTTTATGTTCATTTTAACGCAATATTTCCATACAGACGTGGATAAGGGCATCATTGGTATAAAAAAAAGAGGGGTGTTGAGGAGTAAAGGTAAGTGTTGAGTGTGTTGTAACAGCACTAATGAATACTGTTGACTGTAGACACCCGATCAAAAACCATCAACACAATGACGCTTGAGGGTTCAAGTTTCTTACAGAAACTTAACCTAACATCAAGTATCTTCCAGTACAGATTTTTTAAAACCTGGTAACACTTGATGCAGTTTCTACAATGGAAATTCTTACCTTCCGCCACAAAATAATCCTTCACTTAGAACCATCCACTACACTTGCTATATTTCTCATTAAGGGGTGACTATGCTCTACTTCACTCTCTAGCCTGAGCAAAATGTTAATCCACAGGCTGTAAGGTATCTGGTGAATGCTCACACATTTACGTGTTCATAAGACATGTTATACTTATTTATTCCCCTTATTAACTTAGGCAATCTATTTAGGACACAAGACTCTCTTCATTCATCAGTCCCTATTCAATAGGTCCTTACTGTTCCATAAATCCCTCACAGACAAATCACCTCTCCCTCTTCAAGATAAATACTACTGAACAGAGCAGCAGGCAACAGTTTGTCTTTAGTGTATCCTCGATCATCTCTACTGTGTCCTTTCAAATTCACACGGTCTTCTTAATGTGGATAAGAAACCCACTCACTAGAGGAATGTGTTTTTTTCAAAGTAGCATCCAACCCATTAGCTTTGGCTCCAGTTCTAAGCTCTGGGAAATACTGTAAACAATCTTCATGGCTGGCTGGTGCTGTCCTTCTCTGGTGGGGAGGACCCTGGGTCCACTGCAGGGCCAACAAAGGGTCCGCCAGCTGTGCGTGGGTCCATGGCAGAATGCATGATGGTCAGCCATACATCATCCATGTTTGGCATTACAAATATTTTCTAAAAAGTAGAAGGAAGAATGATGGTCAGACAGTGAGTATTCTATTGATTTGTATTACCCTTCACACATGACATCTTGAGTTTGAGTTTGTCTTTCATTTACTGACCAGAAACAAGATTGCCTTTGTGATGGGGCATTACTTTATCATGTCTCTTGATATTTCATAAATATACCAAAAAAAGGTGCTTAAAAATACCTGGAATTCCTGATCCAGTTTTTTCTCTATCCAGTCTGTAACATGAGCCAGAGTGACCTCTCGTTCTCCCAGTTTAGGTCGGGCCTTGAGCTCCAGGTGAGGGGGTCTCCTGAAACCATACCTGCAGCAGAATATTTCAAGAGATGAAATGATAAACTTATCAATACTATTAAATATTATTAATTAAGAAACTGAAGCAACATTGAGAACAGCCACTTCTGGAAGAGGGCGGTCATGTGTTGCACACAGCGATACTCAACTGGTTTTAATAGCATGGAAATGCTGTGTAGAATGAATGTAGTCTTGATTGCAGATACACTTTTTTTTATATTTGTTTAAAAGATATTCTGTTATTGAGGCAAGAGAAAATTGTCTGATTAAAAGTAAACTAGGAACCAGTGCTATAAGCACAGCAAGGCATTGTTTATCATCTGTGGGAAAGAGCTGGCAGAGACATGACTCTGTGTCACTCTGACAAACGCTGAAACATAGTTCGCATTTTCAAGTTAACATAGTAGAAAACCAACACTGTCTCACGTACCAGATCCTGTCTGTGGGTGGAGGAGGGATGTTGACAGCCAGAGTTCCCTGGAGTTCCTGCAGCTCAACTGTGAGCAGAAGCGGCGTGTTGGACACTTCCTCCATCTTCTTCTTGATGAACTCAGTTTCTGTTGCCTTCTGGAAGTATTTGGACTTGGTGATCTTGTCCACGAAGCGCATTATTTTGCTGGATTTGTGACCTCCGATGAATCTTTATTTGAGAAGGAAGGGTGAAAGTTAATTTAGAGAGGCTGCATTTTTATTTTAAAAAGTCCTCTAATTGAACCACTGCGACCTCACTGGGTAAGAGAGGTCATGTACTATGTCCAACTAGAAAAGATAAGATACAATATAAAGGAGTCAATTAAGAATTTCTTTGACACTTGGCAACCTTTCTTCACTCACTTTGAAACTCTACATTTTGGCAATTTTTTGTTTTTTTCAAAGTTTTTTTTTTTTGGCTTTTGTGCCTTTATGATAGGACAGCTAAAGAGAGACAGGAAATGTGGGGAGCGGAGAGGGGGGAAGACATGCAGCACATGGTCGCGGCCGGGAGTTGCAACCAGGAGTCGAGCCGGCGACCTCTGCGATGAGGAGTTTGGCCTGTATGTGAGGCGCTTAGACCGCTAGGCCACCAGCACCCCTACATGCTGACAAAATTGATCTTAGTGTGTAATATGTAGATCTAGATGTATGTGTATATTGTGTAGGTATGTATGTTTATGTGTGTATATATGCGCATGTAGTGTATATGTAGGAGTGGGTTTTTGTTTTATTATTATTATTTTTACACCCACACACACATATATATATATATATATATATATATATATATATATATATATATGTTTTGTCTTTTAATTTCTGGCAATTATGTTCTGGTGCTGGTAATGAGACATCAGGGGGTGAGGGGGTGAGGGACATTGACCAAAAAAAAAAAATCCTGTAACTGTATGTGAAAGAAATAAATGACTGTCATCATTAAAAGCAATGTGTCAGAGTTATCATCTCTAAGGCTGCCAACATATTGGTGATGGATGTAATCTACTGTCCTCATTTCAACTGTTCTCAGTCAGCATTTTTTTGGGCTGTATGACCTTTGACAACAAAGAGGTCTGTTTCAATAATTAATACACATTAACTTTTGTCTCCATTGTTAAAAATATTTTTTTTGCAATTAAATACAAAAGTCGAGGAAAGCATTTTCACAAAGACATATCTGATAAGTTGGATCTTGTAAAGTTAGATGAGAGTTTCCCAGTTATTTTATCACAATTTTGGCATAAAGAAAATAAATAAAAACATTTCATTGTATCTGTCACGTTTCGGACATGAATCTACATTGAAAGTCCAGAAACTCCTTCTTACCCCTCTGCTCCAGCAGAGTCATTTGACAGCTCTGAGAGGTCTTCTTCATCTGATGAGCCAGCGCTGGACGACTCTTCATCACTATCTGCTAGGCAGTAAGTCCTCGGTCTGTATCTGGACACATAGAAACAAACAAAAACAGATTAGGGTGAGAAAACATGATACTCACACACACAGAAACACTAGCACACACTATCAAATGCATCTACATGCAAGCAATAACACGAATGCGAATGCCCCTATGCCTTTAATATGAATGGCTCAGAGGTGTGGTGGTGGGAAGAAATGGTTGCTCTAAAGAAATGTGAATTGACACACTACACTGGGACACCAACATTAGGTCGCTGCAGGATCAATAATAAAGTACAAAGGCCTGATAAGGGCTGTTGCACACTTGCAATATGGAAGGGCTGATTACAGTGAGATATGAGTGTAAATACCTGTGACGCTGCACATGCCATAATATTAAACCTTTCAAAAAATGTAGCTCTGGAAAATAATTCATTAAGTAACCACAGACAATAGCAGTGCATCTACACTTGTTTCCTGGTTCAAACTGGCAGGAGAGAGGCCGTCTAGCCTTGAGGAGGTCTACACTGCACCTGCACAATGTGATTTATGGTTTCAATTAATCAATAATTTAGAGAGGCTGCATTTTTATTTTAAAAAGTCCTCTAATTGAACCACTGCAACTTTTATATGGACACTGGGTAAGAGAGGTCATGTACTATGTCCAACTAGAAAAGATAAGATACAATATAAAGGGGTCAATTAAGAATTTATTTGACACTTGGCAACCTTTCTTCACTCACTTTGAAACTCTACATGCTGGCAATTGGGACACCAATTGGGACTCTGCACATGCCATATTATTAAACCTTTCAAAAAATGTAGCTCTGGAAAATAATTCATTAAGTAAGCACAGACAATAACAGTGCATCTACACTTGTTTCCTGTTTCAAACCGGCAGGAGAGAGGTCATCTAGCCTTGAGGAGGTCTACACTGTACCTGCACAATGTGATTTATGGTTTCAATGAATCAATATGCTAAAATGATAAAGGGAAAGTCTTTAATCAATTAGTTTGACATCAAAACAGCTTCAGAAAAAATGTGATCTCTGCATCTCTACTGCACTTTTCTTTTGCTGGAACACTACTGCTACTTCTGTTCAACTTCTGTGTCTATTAGGGGAGTAAACTACCAAGACCACTGATGAAGGAACTAATTAGATATAACAATGAATCGTAGATGAAATGAGGCATTAGGTGGTTTCATGAAATAAGAAATTAAAATGACAGAAATGTAAAACCAGAGAATAAGGGATGAAAAGAAAAATATCATTTTTGAAGATCATGCAACACTCACCAAGAGCAGAAATGCACTCAATTTGTTGTGTTAACCAGTTGTATTAAAGACAGAATCCAGATGGTAGAGAGAGAACAGGAAAGAAAAGGAGAGACAAGGTATAAAAGACAGCAAAGATACAGAACACGTAGTGAGAGCCAAACAGAGACAGGTACATCAGGTAGAGGAGGAAAGATATCCAACAATGCAACTGAAAGAATAAACAACTGGAAGTGTTTTCTGAATGTTTTCGTGAGGGACTTGACTGTCTTACCCATCTTTGCCAAATTCCCCTAAGCGGACGCTCTCTCCCTCTTTACCCAGGCGGATGAGGTTCATTTTGGTTTCCAGGGTCATCAGGAAAGAACCGCTGTAGGAGAGCTCCAAGTCAAACCAGAGACCTGAAGGAACACACAGAGCATGGAAACATGATCAGAGAGAAAATGGAAGAATTGAAACTCTAGGAGAGGTGAGAGGGGGAGGTCTGGGGATATAAATGAGAGCTAAAAATGCAGTAATACTCTACAGTCATGTCACTTGATACACAGGAAGCAGAGTTGGGATTCATGGGTGTTTACACCGTTGACAAATGTAATTTTTCTCATCTTGAATGCACTTCATACCACTTCCCTTCTGCTGCATGTTACATCTCCTCTCATTCCTTTGTTTCCACACTTCTTACATTCTTCCCTTGCTGTGTTGCCCTTTCTGTGACGCCACTCTTTCCCCCAAAGCATCCCAGAAGTTGGGACCCCAACAGATTTTATTTTCTTGATCCCTCCATAAAAACACTCAGCGAAAGACTCTGTTAAAAGGAGCAGATCACAAGGTCCTTTGAACAGAGGAGAAACAGTTGGGGAGCACGCAATCTCCCCCCCAGCCCCCTTTTGATATCAGCAGGGGGGAGACTGGCTGCATAAACAGCTCTCGCTCTCGCTGGATTATTCAAACTCCTAAAAGCCTTCAGCCAAATCGTTACAAACATAGAGCAGGCTATACACTACACCCTTTTTTTTCTGTACAACACAGGATCCTGCATACAAAAAAGCCATCCATGATGAATATGATTGTGTTCCTCTTTATACCACTGGGAGGCAGCAAAGTATTACAAAAGAAGGAAACCAGGACACAGTATGGAGTTTAAACCAACGCACATGTGCATGTTTGCCTTGCCTTGTTGGGTCCAAAATTAAGGAGATTGATGGATGGATTTTAGGAAGAATCCCACAGTTATCACTCCAGTGATGATTCGTGGAAAGGTGGTGAGAATGATTTATTGAAAGCTGCACAATTCTAATATTGACAAGGTCTTCTTAAAAATGTTTTATTCTTGTTTGTTTTCATTTGTTTTTATGGATCCCATGTCAAACAGGAAAGGGTTGCAGCGCGTTGTCAACATGTGCTGTTACATCACAGCAGGCTCTACTTTGAATGATCTGAGCAAGGTATTCAAAATCAGGACTCTTAAAAAGGCTTGGTAAATCTTAATTGATTGAAACCACCCGCTGTTAAGAGTTCATTTTTTTCCCTGCAGGAAAAAAGACCGCAACACTCCTTTGTTTCAATGGGCATCAGACTTTTATGTGTCCACACCAAAGTGGAATAATGTCTTTTGAAGATAGTTTCATAAAGGATTAAGAATTCAAGTCCAGTATGAAACTGCACTGAGACTAGTCCCCTATCCCCATTAGTATACCAAGGCCGAAACAGCACCTAGTTGAACAAATACAAAGGGTACCTCCGGTGTGTGAGAGATATAAAAATCACAGATTTAAAGAAAGTCAGAGAGAAACAAAGCCGCCAAAAATGAAAGCAGACAAAAATAACTTGAAAAGAAAAATGAAAGAAAAAAAAAGTAGAAGGCTAAAGAGTCAGAGAGGCACAAAGTAAAAATAGGTAGTTTGACAGACAAACACACGGTGGAGTGAGTGGCCCAGTCTGCTGGGTTTTGCTTACCCCACCCATCCCCTGAGTGGGGTGGTGGATATTCAAGGTTGTGTCAAACTGGGTCAGGTATGTTTGAGGAAAGAACTGAAGAACCGTAGTGCTACCTGCTGGGGCCAGCGGGGAACTGCTTCTTAATTGGGGTAGACATATATGGCAAAGAGTTGAGGATAGGTGACCTTCAAAGAAGTGCCATAAAACAGACTGATTGACTTCTTTCTATGCATCCAGAATCAGATCATTATCATGAGCATGATGCTGTGGATGCAAAGTCCAATGAGCACATTTTAGAGCATGCAGATTTAATCCTGAGTTGAGATATGCACACATACACAGCTGGAGAGGTTCATTGATCCATTGCACTCAGCATGCTTGTTCCAGGAAGGAGCATAGTGATGGGAGGTAAAGTCAGAACATGAGATGCTTGGAGGATATGACCCCTGGACTATCAGAGTACATTTAAAGAGAAGTGAAACTGACCTGTTCCACACAAAACCATTCAAGGTAAAAGGCTTTTCATGATTGGAAACACAAATGTATCAGAGTGATTTTCCACTTCTATACAGAGGTATAAGCTGTGGATAATGCTTCTATTGTTTTAGGCATGCACCATTTTCCTGATTCCTCTCTTCTAAGAAAATGTGTCTAAAAATGAGACACTTTAGATCAGCACGAGGTGATCTAGATCAAATCCTCTACATTGCGTTGAAGAGAAATCAAAACATTTGGCAACATGTTGCAGTTTCCAAATAAAAGACAGCAATTAATGCTGATGACCAATCAACAACATCAACCAAATTCTAGCCTACAGTGTGTGCACAGATTGTGTCTGAAGTGGCTGTTGAAGAGTGTTTCACCTGGAACTGCTCCAACAAATGCCATCTCAGTAGGAGATGCAATCAATTCCTGCTCTGATTACAGGGTAATGTGAGTGCTGTGGTGATAGAAATGAGCCAGTGACTCATAGCACTGGAGGGAGGAAGACAGGCACTGAGACTAGAGAGAGAGAGAGAGTGAGCAAGGACACAAAAAAGGAGATGAAATGAAAGGGAATGAAAGAGGAAGAGAAAACAGGGAAGACAGTTTGAGACTACGTATGAAACGGATGATGAGACAGATCTGTAGCAGGATGTTAGGAAGAGTGAGCAAATGCAAATCACCATAAAAGGACTCCTATGAATGACATACAAAGCTCCTACTGATCAAAACTACAGCACAGTTTACTGAGAAGTTCTGCTGTATTTTAGGGAAAGTAGCTGCGTGATCACAGAAAGCAAATCTACAGTCCCTCTCAAAGCTGAGACCTCACATAGCTAAGCTTCAATTTATCCGATCCACAGATAACCATAAGACCTGCTAAAGTGCTTAAGGCTGGGTTGTATTGTGCTCAGCTTAGAGCTCATTAACCAATCAAATTTAGTTACACCTCTGAAAACAAAGCTTTCAATTTATAGATTTGGTGTTTCCAATGTTGATCAGAGAGCTTCACAACAGCTTTGGAAGAGGAGATCTATTCAAGCCATTTAAAACACAGACACCTTTGGGACAACACTACAAATAACAACAGGCTCATAACCTTTGGGCAGTGTTAGTCTAGGTCAGACTGTCTAGTAGCTGTAGCTGTGTCAAAGGTTTTCTTGAAGCAGCTGAGAGCTGGTGAAGTAATGAGCATATCTCTGTAACCTGGACAGCCTGACAAGCAGAGTGGGCGAAAGTGCATGTAATGCTCAAGCGGCAACCTCCGGAAAATATGAAGCCCATGCAGAAGTGTTATCAACTGCAGTTCATCGAGCATCCGCTTGAGGCTGGCTGCAGAAACACCGGAAACCACAGAGACACCAATTCAAAAAAGACGATCTTTGCAGCAGAAATAAACATGTTTACAGCCTGGTTCAAAAAACAGCTTTGGTCTACGTAGCTAATTTCTCTATCAGCACACACTGTGCGGGGGTGAATTGTTTTCTAATGTAACAGTTCAGAAGATTTTAAGATTACAAGTTTTTACTATCTGAGGACATGACTGACATGACTGACTGGCATGAACACTTGTAGCTGTTGGCTAGGAGTCTCAAAGCCTCTTTACCTCACACTAAGTTTGGTTGAGTTCAGCATTGCCAATATGGCTCCCGCCGACGATTGGCTTCAAAACAGTGCTCAGGAACAGTTGGGTGAAGTCACGGATACTACGTCCATTATTTATACAGTCTATGGTAATGCTCCGGTGTTATACAGTCTATGGTAATGCTCCGGTGTGATGCACAGTCCTTATTTTGCATGTGCTAACTGAATGAAGCCGTACTTTTTCAGGCTACCACAGAACACGTTCTCTATTTCCACAAACATCATCATGTGAGTGTTTTGCCAATTGGATTTTCAACACAGTCACATAATGTTGAGGCTGTTTCACATGTCCATGAAACTCTCACCACAGGCAGTGAATCAGAAGATGATGATGATGATGTAACCTTCACTGCTGTGTTATAGTAGTCCCCACACTTTTCTTGGTTGTTAATGATGCCTGACAGTTATTACTGTCTACACAGTGTTGTGTTCAATGGAGGGCTTGAAGAAGAAGAATCATTCATTCAGACACAGCCGTGGTACTGGGATTTAATTGGTCACAGCTACAAAAAGACAAGGGGCTGTTGTAGTAAAACAAATGCTATTTCTCTCCAGGCAGGATGATTACAGGGGTGGGGCTAAATATCAATATGGCAATATAACGTCTTCCCGACCTATGTGATACAATCATTGATACACCGGGGCTAAATATCAATATTTATTGAATAAACATGGCGCCTTAAACAGATCTCCCAGCCAATTTGACTCCATGTGTCACTACTTCATGGCTCAACATGGTGGTCCTAATGACATTAGAGGAAGGAGAATGTCAGATAATTGCAGAATACCAGAATAAGACAGCGGGATGTTGGGCAGTGGTGAAAAGAAGCTAAGATATGCACTAGCTACTTTCAGAACAAAAACTAAGAAAGTAAAACCCTTCCAGCTTTTTATGCTTCGATGAGAGGAAAGAGATCTTCTTTTTTTGTATTCTTGAGTCAATCAGATATCGTAGCCTGACATTACATGATTGTCTTGCAGTATACTAAATATCACAGCATTGCTGTATTGGGATATTATCATCACTGTTTGCCAAGTGTTGCATATCGTATCGTGAGTGATTCCCAGCCTTAGTATTGACCTAATTTGAGCATTAATACGACTCAAGGTGCTCACAGGTATGGAATGGAAAATGAATAATTAAAATGTTTTGGGAAGATTTGACAATGCTGTAATCTTTTTAGGAATAGTGCTTGAGTAAATGAAAATAAACTTTGGAAATCTAAATGAACAATTATAAATGAAGCTTAAAATTCAGAATGTGAAATACATGCTTAAAACAACATCTATCAGAGGGAAGTCATGCATTTGCTCTCTGTTAGGCTCATTCAGATGAATTCAGCTCTGTCTTTCACCCCTGTTTACACCTCTGAGCATTATAGCAGTTTATCCACTGTGGGATGAAAATTGTGAAATGTGGCATGACTCTTGTTTTTAAGAAGCTTGGTCTTGTTTACTTCACATAAACTGGAAGTTTCAGCCAAGTTGCTTCCATGGAGGTCACAATATATTCAAAGAACATGGGCAAAAAATTAAACCACGAACTGACTACACTTCAGCAATAGTTACAACTATAATAATGTAACTTGCCCAAGGACACGTCAAAAAATCAACAGGATGATTAGGGACCAAACACTTCTTCCCCCTGCCTCTTAAATGTGGTGTAAACTGAGTGGTCATGTTTACTGGTAAACTAAACATATTACCTATAAGTTACAATTCTTCGTATGGTTATTTGAGTGGATGTGTATTCATTTTTTTTATCATACTTTTATATTTTTTTCTACTCTAAATGTTAAAATATACCTGGATTAATGACCTAGTTACTGCAAAGAAGGCTTAGTGTTTCATAAATCCAGAAAATAGTTTTATCAGAAGCTTAGAAAATATCTCTAAAGATGAATTAAGTACTTCGGTGAGTGAAACTAATTATTTTACAAATACAGCAATTGGTCCTAGCTAATTATTCCTGTAGTGTATGTGTGAATGGGAAATTAAATTATACATACATGCACAATTATTACCACAGCCTTCACATAGAAGTAAATATAGACCTTAATGCATCGAACAGATAGAGTAACTAGCCTCTAACAGCTGCGTATGACTGTGTGTGTGTGTGTGTGTGTGTGTGTGTGTGTGTGTGTGTGTGTGTGTGTGTGTGTGTGTGTGTGTGTGTGTGTGTGTGTGTGTGTGTGTGTGTGTAAATGTTTGATTTCTCTCTTGCCTCTGTAGTCAATGGAGGGTTTGGATGCCCCCATGATTCTGGGAGTGGCCGAGCCCATGTCCAGTTCTGTCAGGGTCAGCTCATTCATGAAGTACGGCAACTGGAAAAGACAAAAGCACACTACTGAGCTGAACACACTGTAAGGGAATTACGAAACAATCAGTTTGGAGGAAAAAAAAACAGCTTGAGGGAGTGTTTAGAGTACAAGCTTGAAAAAAAGGACACAGGAATGCAAAATAATTACAGGAGCATGTAGGCATATGCGTAGTCAACACGGATGTAACACTGTCCACCTGTAACACCTGTAATGAGTCTTTATGGTCTGTTTGTCTATCTGGTAGTCCCATGTGGGCAGAACAGCGGTTGTCAGAACACAATAACTTAAACTTTAAAGCAGTGCTGGTATATAACTGTTGGTTATTTTTCAGTAGCATGGCAGACAGGACAAATTTGAATTTAATTTTTTAACCAACAGCTGCTGTTGCAGAAAATAAGTCGCAGGATGTTTTTTCTGGATGAGAGAGAAACAGCAGGATAAAGACAGTCTGAAGACACTGCACAGAGAAACAAACGGACATGCTGAGTTTATTGAGTGTATTCTCTGAGTATGACACATCTTACTTTCAGCAGGAGAGTGAGCTTGATTAATTGAATCTCTGCACTTGTTCTTTTCTTGCCCACAATTCTTTAACATTCACATTTTAAAAGAGTAAAAGATTGTTGGGGGTCTTGTGCCTCTCACCCGTATCTTGCTGAGCTTCATCTGAATCTTATTGGAGACCAGTTCTGCCCAGTGTGGCTCACTCAGGAAGTCCCAGAAGACCCGGCCAAGTGCTGCGTTAACCCAGGCAACATTATCGTCCTCCTCGACACTGAGCTGCACTGGAGTTGAAGTCGTAGTCTGAAGCTATAAAGCCAGAAGTTCATATTAACATTGGAGAGAAAAAAAAAAAAGAAAAGTCATACCTCAGTAACAAAACAACTCAGTTACCCCTTTATGTTTTAGTAATGAACAATAGTAGTTGCTTGTTGTTTGCAGTAGCTCTGGTAGTAACACAATAAGAGTAAATTCCAAAGTGATGACAAGTGAGTCACAAATGAAATGAACATACCTTCTTGTCAGACCCGGGGCTGTTCTGAGGACTCAAGGGAGCAGGGCTGGCAGCTGCAGGACTGACTGCTGCCTGCTTTGGCAGTATGGAGGCCATGTACACACTGTATTCTAATAGTGGCTTAGTTTTGGCACTGCCTGCTGTTGTTGAGGAGGCTGAAGAGTCCTTGGACCTGGGCTGAGTTGCAAGTTCATCCAAACTGCTGCGGCTGCCGCTGCGACTGTGAGAGCTCAGAGCTGTGGGCACTGCAAACATCACAAAGAGGTCAGGGATTAAATGCTGCAGGCGCTGACTTTCATTCTAATCTACTTCAATCTTAGGTTGATTGAATTAAATTACATACTTCAACAAAACATTGACAATGAAGGCTCCCATGAAGATACAGTATAAGCTGTAAAATCTCCGCAATTAAATAAAGGAAATAAAGTGCAGTAGGCAACTTATCATCTGTGCAGAATAACAGCAGAGTTTTTAACTAGAAGTTGCTTCACTTTTTTATCTCCAACTTGAGTTACTAGCTAACAACTTCCAAAAGTTTAAAGGGCTCAACTGAGTTAATTTTCCTCAAGGAGATCAGAAATTCCAAAAAATCTGATTTTAAATCAGATAATTCCTGTGGTAAAGTTCAGAAATAAATCTTCAAAAGAACAAAAAACAAGTGTAGAAATTTTAAAAAAAGCCACAGCAGAGGAAGATAGAAAAACCATTCTCTATATATCTCCTTTACTATTAGGAGTGAAATATCTTGTCCACCTGTATGTGAGTCTTGCTTACCACTCTTACACGTGACCATGCTCACAGCTTTCTTCAAATCCACCTTGAGCTTAGAGGCTGAAAGAAACCGCTGGAACCACTCCTCCTTCTCCCTCCCCGTCCGTCCAAACAGATAGAGAGTCAGGTCTCTGCTGGATGAGGACCGCCGATCCTGTGTAATTCCCGTGACCTCCCCTCTTTCCTTTGTGTTGGGGCTCTCACTGGGCTCCCACTTTTCACCCTCAGCCTTAGACATGAAGTCATCCTGTTTGCCGAGTTCGATGCAGACGGGGTATTTTTTGTTCCATAAACGCTTCCTGGCCAGACTCGGAGGCATTAAATATACCTTGGAGAGGATTAAAGGAGAAAGACAAAGTTTAAACATCGACTCAAAAGAGTAGTGAAAGAGATGGGGGGCTACTTAAATGCATTTAATTCATTACATAGCTAAAATAGTATGAGTTCAACATGTAACTGATGATGACAGTTATCAAGGAAAAAAATCAAACATTTCTGTCTTTTAAGTGTCACATACTTTGCTGTTAGTGAGGTCATAGATCTTCTGACTGATGTAATTGACATCAGGTTTTGGTTCATTGTGAGTTGCGCGGCGTGCGATGTTGTGATTGGGTTTGGACAGGCGAATGATGGAGCCCTCCAATCGGACAAACACAGACTGAGTCAGTGTGGCATGGTATGTCTCAGGGTCGTAGTTTAAGATCTCATTCATCCAGCCCTAGAGGGAAAACAATTATCTTCAAACAACGTAGATTACAGAGTCCAAAAATAAGCACAATACAAAAAAAAGTGTAAATATTATATTCAAAAAGGCGTGGGAGCACAAGGTCCACTTCTCACCTCTGAACAGAGGAATGCTTGTGAACTACTAAAAACAAAAAGACCTAAACAATCCAAACTATGCCCTTGAAAATGAGGACACTGAATATCATCTCACTGTGTGTTGTTATCCATGTTAGCATTTCTCGAGAAGGTTAACTCATACTGATAAGAAAAGGTCTTTCTGTGGTGAACTTGAAGTACCACCTGCTGAATTAAGCCCCTGATGTCAAATCTACTTTATTTTCTACTTTGTCACTTCAATGAAAAAACTGTTAGCAGGATGCTGCTTACTGGCATGTTTGCCATGTTTTTCAGCATACCAGGAATATGAAACTACACAATGCCATCATGAAGTTTTCTATCATGGATCCCTAATCCCTCTTTCAAGCACATTTTGTTCCACATCACAGTTCTAAATGAGACCCCAGTTCTTTTCAAAAACACTAATGCAGACCAACGCACTGTTGCTCTTTCAACAATTAATCCACTATTGATGAATTGATTGTTAAGAACGTATTCGAACACACTTTTTGTTTTGAATTTTCTATCACGTGGAACAAACATCATGTGGTCTCATATTTCGTTTAGCTTTTAGGGAAGCATTTCACGTTTAAAGCATGTTTTTTCTCCGCCGCCAAACTGATTATGACCCGGTTGCGCTCCCGGCTGACACCTGACCACCTACACATGCTCATTTTTCTCAATAAGAACGAGTAGACAGAAAACTGGACATTGAGTCTAAAATATGTTTCTGTTCAGTTCCCTTGTTGCAGTAAATCCACATGTTGAAGTCTGAGCCTTCACTTTTATGACTGTATGTCCGCAGAGATTATGAGCCTGCTCCACATGTTGATATTCAGTGTGTTTAACATTTCGAACACTTCAATATGATCCCTAGCTATTAAATGCTGTAAGTTATATACATTGTGTCGTGAAGGAAAATTTGATTTGGGGGAAGAAACGCATTTGGCATTGTTTTTTTTACATTTAAAACGTTTACGCTTTTTTTAATGATTAATCGATAATGTATCGTTAACATTTCCAAAGATTGATCACGAAAAATGCTTTTACATACCTAGTCAAGACACATAGTTTAACATAAGACTATAGGTTATCCCTTTAAAACACAATTTAAAAAAAACACACGCATAGCTGGAAATGTAAAATCTGGACTGACCTTATAGATTTCTGGTTCCTTAATGTCCATCTTGGCCAGATTCCATAATTTCCCATATTGTCTGGAATGTCTAAAACTCCTGCCAGAAGGTTTTGGTCCCGTCAACCACACAACACCAATGGCTAAAAAGAATCCCAGCCCAATCCCAAGCAGCACTCCTCCTATGTAACTAGGCAGAGGTAAAACAAAGCACCCATAGACTAGTACAGTAAGGAGGATGAGGGTATAGTGTGGAACACTGGGTGCAGGCTCAATACTTTCAGATTCATCTTCACTGCAGGGTTCAGTACTACCACTGAGTGGCACTTTAGTTTGGCTTCCAGTTTCATCAGTTCTGTTCAAACTGTTACTGTCTGTTTCATTGCATGTCTCAAAGTCTCCATTGTAAAGAATGCAATATTCCTCATCTTCTTGTTTAGCGAGAGCCGACATGGAGCATTTGTCCAGTGACATGGAGAGAGCAGATGATTTGTTGGGGCACTTAGTGTCTACACAGGTGGAGGAGGAAGACGCATCTGCTGGACCAGAAGCATCGCTATTTGGGCTCTCAGCCTCCCAGTCCCCTCCTTCCTCCTCCTTGATGCAGTAATTGTTGTTGCTCTCCAGGTGACCATTGACTGATGATATGTTGGAGAGTTCCGTCGCATTGGCAGAGAGGGCCTTGGGACGGTAGATGCTGCTGCTCCCCAGGCTGACACTCTTTTCATCCATGATCTTACTCAGCAGCTGGAGCGGTTCAGAGATGGCCTCCGAGAGACGCCGCTTGGTGTCTTCGATTTTGGCCTCAACCTCCGAGACCTTGAAGAAGCTGCGGTTATCCTGGGAGGTTAACGGAGAAGAGGGGGCTGTTTTAGAATCACTTGCTGATGACGTTGCTCCAGACGAAGCCCGAGACTGTGTGAATTGCTTGAAGAGTTGCAGGTTAAGGCGGGACTCTGGAAGACGATAGGGTGTGGAGGAGGATGTGGATGTGTCCTGGGATGTATCTGAAGATAAAGATTTGACAAAGTTCTTCATCAGGTGCCTGTGTCTCACTGTGGGAGTAGCAACAGGCGGGATCCCCTCACGTGTCTCCATATCAGAGGAGAGAGACTTCACCAAATTGAGGAAGGGTTTGTCACTGGAGGGGAAGCTTAAAGATTTCGTAGGAGAGGAGTTGGAAGTTGCGCCTTTTTTCTCAGAAACATGCGATGATGACGATGATGCTGATGACGATGATGATGGAGTGTGTGTCGGTGAAGTGTTAGTGTGACGTTTAGAAACCAGAGAAGGTCTGGATGATTCAGGGATGGCAGAAACTTCAGCTTCAGAGTCAGGTGCCACTGCGTCGAACATCTCCTCACTAGCTTCTAGGGCTGTCACAATGTTTGAGTTATCCTGAGTGGCTGAGGTAGCAGAAACAGATGTCATGTACAGCTCCTCTTCCTCCTCCTCTTCCTCCTTCCCAAGAGCTGAGAAGTGAATGGTGATGTTCTCCTTCGACAGTGATCGCTGGACATGGAGCTTGGGGGACACGGTGAGTGACTTTTTTTCTGCGGAGTGAGCGCTCTCTGCATGGCTATGATGCTTGCTGGTCATTGCAGTACTCCAACTGAGTTGCAGTCTACAAAGAAGAAGAGAAGAAAGAGAGGATATTCGATTAGTGCTGTACAAGTGCTCAAGATGACCAAAGGATCAGTAAATACTTTTGATTATTTGATCATCATAAATGTTGCGCAAACTTTCTTTGGTTACAGCTTTTTATGAGTGAGAATTTACAGCTGTTCCTTCAATCATATGAAGAAAGTGACATATATTTTGGGGCTACAAACTGTTGGAAACACTGGCTCTTTAAATTATTTGGTACTTTTACCAGACATTTCTTTGGAAGGAAAAAATATATATATATATTTTCAATTAACTTTATTTATTAGAACTTCTCTGACATAATTTGACAGTTGTGTTTAAAACTTGTAATTAACAATGTCATAAGATTAACAATAAGACAATGAAATCCTTAAATGATAACTAGAAAATAAATAAATAAATACATTTTAAAAAATGTATACAAAATAAATAAGAAAAAATAAGAAAACGTAATGATAGTAACAATAATTGTAATTATTTTTATAATTACAACAATGTTTATAAATAAATTGGCAAAAAAAAAATATAAGCAAACAAATATTTGATATACAAAGTGAAAAATCAAAGTACTCTCGACAACAAAAGGTCCAAAAACAAATGTAATGTCAGTTCCAGGGCACTAATTTTTAGAACATTTGCAAAGACACTCACTGTAATCTCTAAATGTAGGCGTCTAGGCGACTGTTGCTACTCCTCATAATAACTGACTTGCCCGCCAACAACATTCGCTTATTGTGCAGCACCAACATTCTCATATGGTACACCACACCACCACACACAAATATTTCAAAAGAGGGCATAGGCACAAAGGTGATCAGACTAGAAAGCAAGTGAGGGAGCATGTCCTCTTCACTGCACAAGGACATGTTAGTGATTGGTCCGGGACCCAGCAGAGGGGGCGTGAATGATCTTTCTGGCGATGCTCCTTATGAGCAAGTTGAAAGAAAAAAAGGTGCTCTTTCAAGACAGAAATAAGTATTCAAATGTGTGCCTGCATAGGTGATGTCAGCTGTAGTGTTGTATTTGTTCCAGCTGGTTGTGCTGGACTTGAGCTCAACAGCCAAAAAGCATCTTGAATCACCACAATGAACATCACTCAGACTTGATAAAACCACAATCCCACTCACCACCGCCTGTTAAGGCTGTGACAAATACCTGCCAGAAACTGCTCATCTTTTTCCCATCAAAGACCTCGTTTAGGAAAGATGATAAGAATAGACTTACAAGAAGAAGACTCAAGAGCATAGAGTGGTGGTTCTGAGAATACAAGTCTGTGTGTGACAAAAATGTGTGCAAGGTCTCGTTTGCCAAAAAAAAAAAAAAAAAAGGTAAAAAAACAACAACAACAACTAATGTTCATTAATTGATATATCTTATTTACTATTTTAAACCATGGCTACACACATTTTAACAATATATGAATTAAGCTAGTGCTGGGCGATACCAGTCGATATCGATAATTTTCACGATAAATATCAAATCATTCTTTCATGTTATTTTAAAAGGCAGATTTTTTTCTCTTGACTGAAAGTTGAAGAAACCAGACGGTTAGTTAGCTTGTATCTGGGGTTTAGTAGTCTAGTAAATAGCTAAAATATCTTATCTTTCTTGTCGAGCATGTTTTCACTCTTCTTTGAGCTGGTAAGTTTTGCGTTTTCTTCAGTGTGACTGTTGCTCGTTTCAGCTTTGTTTACATTTTGCTCCAAATGTGTTTAAGCCTGCCTACCTCTTACACTGCAACATGATTGGCTGTTCCAATGCTGAATTCTTCTTCTGTTTAATGTTGGGTGGGGACCAGGGTTTAAGACACACTCTCTTTCCAGTGGTTGGGGGGTGTTATTACATGTTTAAATTGATCAACGTTTTATCGTACATTTCTTATTTTTATATTGAGAAAATAACATCAGGATAATTATCGTTATCGTTTTATCGTCCAGCCCTAAATTAAGCTTTCAAGAGCAAACACCCAGAGACAGCATACACACATCAGTTAACAGAGATTAGAATAATTCAACATTTTATATTGATACACTGAGTTGGGTTTTAAGACAAGATGCCTGAAGTACTCTGTTATTGAAGTACTTGGATGAGACAAAGAAAAGTATAACCCTCTCCTTAAACCTACAACATTAAAGATCTGTGCACTTGTAACAGATATTCTTGCACATATTTAGTGTAGGATTTCAAAAAAAGCCAACTCCTAGTCAACAGTTTCGACTCAGGAGTTTTAAAACTAATTTTAAAGCTAATTTTAAAACAGCCTCAACTTAACACTGCCCCTGTGTGACCCCCAAAGCAAACCAGGACACTGCTAGTATTTCTGTTGAGCCATTTTTAATGCCTGTCATCGCAGCCCTCTGGTCAGATGTGGATGATGTGATTTACAATGATCAGAGCTTCAAAGCTTCAAAGTGGCTTGAACGTTAGACAGTTAAAGGAAGCAGGATATGTTTCTTTGTGAGGGAGAGTACTAAGAACACAAGTTCAGGGTAGGATTATCTAGGATAAAACGTTGTTTGTCCATGGGGGCTGAAAAATAGACACCAAATTAAAGCCTCAGAAGAGAACACAAGATGTACACATTACAGCCCAAGTACAGAACATGTAGGGTAAAAATACAGAGGAGAATATAAAACATTCATAAAAGTCAAACTACCATCATCTCACTTCACCACTGAGTCCTTTCATAGATTTTGAAGCACTAACTTTTGGCTCAAAGCCACATAAAGCTGCTGTGTTCATGAGTTTGTGTTCAGTATGTGTTGTAACTATGTGCGTCTCCTCTCATTACCAATGCTTTCTGCTTGACTCTGAAGAAGCAAGTTGTGAGCATGCTTCTAATTAATGCAAAACATGAGGGTCAATGAGGCGGGCTTGTTTCTGTAATTAGCTTCATCACCATCAATAGCCAGATGTCATTCTGCACTGTCTGCTTAGCTCAGGGAAAGGCTCTGAACAGACGACAAACAAGGAGCTCATTGTGTACATATACACACTGGGATGAACAGCCAAATGCAGAAGTACGCCAATACACATGCCCAGTGTTCTCAATATTTGTTCAATTTCTCAACTTCTCAGGTGTTGAACTAGCAGGCAGAATCAGGTAACGGACCACGCACACATACAAAGACAAACTTCCCCACTTTTTTCATCCTAATGTTCTGTTTGCAAATAAATCTCATTCCTTCCAGCCAAATATCTTTAAATGAAATCCATGTCCAAGTTGTGAGGGAGAATAGGCTCATTGTGTTGCTGACTAAAGGCTGACTAGCTAGGGACAGAGGTGGCTGGCAGTCTGCCTGGCTGGGTAACAAGCTCACTCGTGACCCATGTGACAATGAATGGCCAAGTTGAGCCTGTGTATGAGTGAAGCAGCATGACCTCACGCCACCTCCGCTGTCCAGACATGGCACAAGAACGTCTGAGCAAAGTGTCAACAAGACATCACCATGAGCATCTATCACAAAGATGTAAACTGAGGCAACAGTTCAGAAAGTCTAACCTGAAGATCCAAGTATTGAATATACCAAACACAAAATGTGTGTTTTGTTGATGTCAAAGAGATTTTGTGTTTTGTTTCAAAATGCCACTCAGGGAGGGAAAGTAGAAATATTTCTACGAGGCAAAAGTACAGCTCAAGTATGAATTCCTTCCATCATAAGCGCATTGTACAGCTTTACACAGGACAGCTTAGTATCACACTGAAATCATGGCTATAGATCTTGTACATTAAAACATGGCATTCTGGAAAACTGAATCCTGATTCATGATAGCTAAAATTCCACATTTGCCATAAAATAATTTTTTTGAAAAATAATTAAGATTTTAAACCCAATGATTTTTTCTTCTCACTAAAAGGAGGTTGTTTCTGATCTTCACAGGGAGCTGTTTTATGATGTTTACAGTTGGTTTGCCCTTTAAAGTAACTTTGAAGAATATTAAAAAGTACTAAAGCCGTAACATCTGTAAGACAATGTTAAGCTTGTAAAATCAAATGAATGTGTCTATGCATGTTTATGATTGTGTATAACTTTATTGCCCCCCTCCATGGATAGTTATAAAAACAGCAGGCTCACAGATGTCGACTATCTTATTACACACATTTCTTTTCAACTGTCAAAAGTTCTTTAGCCTTCAGACCCTGACTTAAGTTAAAGGGACAAGCTAAAAAAAAAAACAATCCTAGGGAACCCCTGCATTAAAACAGACATGACTCTGTGGTGGAACTCACTGCATATGCTCAAAATCACTTCCAAAACCATTGTCTTTGCACAGTTAGTCATTGCATCCACAAACAAAGGTTAAAACAGTACCATGCAAGACCATATAAACATAATCCAGAAATTCCAACAACTCCTTTGGGCCCAAGCCCGTGTGAGATAGACTGAGGCAAAGTTGAACACTGCCCTGTGGTCTAATGAATCAGAGTTTTAAATCCTATTTGGAAATCATTGATGTTGTGTTCTTCGCACTAAAGCGGAGAGGGACCATGTGGCTCATTATCTATGATGAGGATGCACAAGGGCCCACCACAATAGATTTTGGAGCAACTTATGCTGCCATCCAGACAACATCTTTTTCAGGGAAATTTTAGCAAGACAATGCTAAACCACATTCTACATGTAGTACAACAGCAGGCAACTGCTAGTTAGCAGAAATCCTGTATCAAGAAATACAGGGACACACTTTACTTTCATAACCAGAAACTGGTCGCCTTGGTTCCCAATTGTTTACAGTGTAGAAGAGAGGCGATGCAACATAATGATAAACATTCCCATGTCCACAAGCATGTTGATGGAATGAGTATGTCTTTTTCATAAAACAATCACATTTTTTAGATTCAACTTTTGATATGTTGCCTTTACACTACTGTCTATTACATATTGGGTTTACATGATTGGTAAACCATAAATACACAATGTCCCAACACATCTGGAGTTGTGGTTGTATTTCTCCCCACACTCAGTTTTGTAAGAAAAAATATAATAATAATAAAGTTTTGTTTACATCAGTCTCACTGACCACAATGTAGTTTGAATACATTAGCTCTACCATAGAAAAAGTAGAAAATGAATTTATTTATCTTACAGTGATCAAAAAGGCAGAATCTGAACTGATAGTCATACACGTCCTAATATATGATGCTGCAACTCGTGTTAGCTTTTAGTAGCATCAACAATTTGCTGACCCCTTGTCCTCCCACTATCAGTAGTTTTCTGAGAAACTGCCCTTTAACATTTGAGTAAACAAATCCACACCGCTGAATGTACAAAGAAGCATTTTACTCCCTTGCCTTGGTTTTCTTGTGTTGTATTCCTCTGTTTTTGTGTTTTTTTCAGCTGTTTGAACTGGACACAAGTGACACTGCTTCCCTTTTTTTCCCCCTTCACTCGAGTTGAAAGTGCTGATTCATTAAAGTGGAAATACAGAGTTACCCATCTCATCACAGATAGCTTGCCTGAGGAGTTGGAAGGGTGTTTTCTATCAGGGTGTTTAATGAGCCTTGCTGCATTGGCTGTGTGTCATGACATTTCCAGAAAGAAAAAAACTAAATACTACTAAATGTGTTTGCTGCTAAGGAAATAGTGACATAACACAGGATCATCAGCAAAGTCATTTATTTTCTTCCTTTAGTGGTTCCAACTTGAGACTGATCCAATGCAAGCAAACACAATGGTTGGGCATTATTGGCATTATACAGTGTGAAGACATCCTATCAGACTGGGTAACCTCATTTGCAGAGTACTTCAGGGATAATTTTAGAGATCCATTTATGATTCAGTGCTTATGAATCATTTAATAGTGCGGCTTTGCAATGAGCGTAAGTCACATTGTCTTGACTTAATGACCTCTCCACTCAGTTCATTGCAAGTTCACAGCCACTCTTTTTGTTTTTGGTTTCCCAATGATGAAAATGGGGAATAAAGGAAGTCCCTAACTGGAGCAGAAATGACTAAATTCTGTAAGATGAGGAGAAGTGGGTCCACAAAAAGCAAAACAGGAATTTACATCAAAGATAAGAACTTCCAAGGGAGATCTTTCTTTCAACATTTTTAAAATTTTACCACTGAATGTTCCTGAAGAGTCATACTTGTGAAAGGTTGGGTTTCTGTCATAACTATACTTCTAATAACTCAAAGTAACCTCTTTCTATCAACATAAACATAGCTCTAGTTCTGATCTGGCACAAGTGGCATGGATTCTCTTCCAACTTTAAGCAGAGCAACTACAATGGTGCACTATATCAATAACATTTCTTAATATTTTGCTTCAAAGAAAATAGTCTTAAGAAAATATTGTCTGTAATCCACAGTCTGCTTCAATTTAATTTTCATGGCCCACAGAAATTGTCATCTGAGTGAGTTATCAGATTGTAATTGTTTTTGTTTGTTTGTCCTGCTTTAATGCCCCTGATATAAGATCTTCATTCTAGACCACTCAGGTGTTGGTGCTGCTCTAGAACAAGTTTTCCCAGGCTGAGAGTGTGAGTTTGTGATTGTTGCAATCATAGAACGTATATCAATAATATGGACACAACACCAATATTCTACCCCCATTGTGAGATGTAAAGCCACAATACTGCCTCTTTGGGCGCTAACATGTTGCTCTACTATAGCCAAGGTATGTGTGGAAATGATCTAGCTGGTGTAGCCATTTTAATATGCAGTCCATGGTTACAATGGACTGACCAGATTTGAGAGGCAGCAATCATTTGGAATCTCCCCCAGTGGAAAAGGTACCTAGAATCAAACTTAGTTGGGGACTAAGCAAGTGGCAACTTCCGGTCTCAAAATATGAAGCCCATGTGGAAGTGTTATAAACTGCAATTCATCGAGCATCCGCTTGAGGCTGGCTGCAGAAACACAGGAAACCACATAGACACCAATTCAAAAAAGACAATCTTTGCAGCAATAATAAACATGTTTACAGCCTGGTTCAAAAAACGGCTTGGGTCTACGTAGCTAATTTCTCTATCGGCACACACTGTACGGGGGGTGAATTTTTTTCTAACGCGACGGTTCAAAATATATTAAAATTATGAGTTTTGCCCATTTAAAGACATGACTGAACCCCCCCTCTTTACCTCACACTAAGTTTGGTTGAGTTCCGCATTACCAATATGGCTCCCACCAACAATTGGCTTCAAAACAGTGCTCAGGAACCAACTCCTGTTTCTGTCATTGGGGGAATCCTAAGAAAGAGAATTCCCATAACAAAGAGAAAGCAAAAAAGTTACAGCTCTTGGTAAGGTGCGAGTACATTGAAAGGGTAGGTGGGGTTGCTCTTTTCTCTCAAGCTGTTCCTTGAAGTCTTCACGCAATAAATCATAGTACTTTTAGAGTGTTAACAAGTCCAACACCATGGATACTGGAGAATGACTAAAGACCGGGCAATAAAAACCCATCATCTGAGAGGAGCTGGAGATAATGAGACTTTTAAAAGTAAACTAAAACATATTTATTCAGTCTGGCTTGAAGGGTTTAACATTTGTATAACTTGAATGTTTTATATTGATTTTAATGCTGTTTTATTATTTTATTAATTTCAACTATCTGTTTTTTTAATTATTTATCTACTCAGTTTTATTGACATTTTTAGCCTTTATTTTATCTTTAACTCCTATCCTTACCCCTTTTTACTTATTTATTATAACTATTTATATTCTTAGTGTTAATTTCATGCTTTAACTTATTTTAATTACACATATTTCATTGTTGTTGGTGTGCATTAGTCTCTATTTTAAAATCTATTTTTGGTTTTTAATGTCTTGCCATTTTTTTTATTTCTGCTTCTTTCTTGAATTGAATTTGATATGTATGAAAGATGCCATATAAATAAAGCTTGCTTGCTTGATTGATTGATTGATTGATTGATTGATTGATTGATTGATTGATCATTTTAATTGGCTACATTAAAGGTGACATATCATGCAAAATTGACTTTTTAATGGTTCTTTACCTGAAATATGTGTCCCTGGCATGTCTACAAACCCCCCAAGAATGAAAAAAATCCATTCTGCCCCTGTTTTGATTTCTACACCTTTCTGTAAATGTGTGTGAAACGAGCCGTTTCAGACTTCCGTGTTTTTGTTACGTAACAACAATATCCGGTCTGTCACGGAGTCAGAGCTCGGAGCTTGTTCAGCCCATAGACTGTATAAAATAATACTGAATCCCTCCCCCGTTTTTCATTACCTGCACAAATATGTGCCAACAAGGAGCTTAGGAGGGAGGCATGCTAGTTGTAGGCTTTCTTAATAAACGCAAAGGTCGGTTTTACTCCCCACGTCTGCAGATTTGAAGATATAGTGGATGATTTTTATTTGTCATGGATAAGTGCTAGCGCTAATTAGCATAGCCACATAGCTATATGTTCATAGCTGTAGCTGTAGCTGTAGCTGTGTACCAAGACACACGTCGACATACTGACAAATAAAACAACAAGAAACACTAAATCTGTGACCAATCCTTCATAAAAGGTCCCGCTGCCTTTCTGGCAGAGGTCGGGTTTACTCCCCACGTCTGCAGATTTGAAGATCTAGTGGATGATTTATCATGGATAAGTGCTAGCGCTAGTTAGCATAGCCACATAGCTACATGCTCGTAGCTGTGTACCAAGACACACGTCTACATACTGATAAATAAAACAACAAGAAACACTAAATCTATGACCAATCCTTCAGAAAGGTCCTGCTACAGGCGCCTCTCCGTCAGGATCAGATTCAGAGGGTTGAAGTAACGCGATCTCTGAGCAGCCGTGTATATTCAGCCAACATGTAAACATTAGATCAACGTGCTGGAGAGCCGAGGCACATCCACTTCCGGAGGGGGCGTGGTCAGAGGGAAAACAGAGTGTTCTGATGAGGAATGAAGAAAAGGACTTTTCAGGCAAGCCAAAATCTGATTTCAAAGTGTTTTTTTGAGCATAAACTTTAAATACATGTTTTTGGGACCTCTTAGACCAATATATATTGATGAAAAAAGCATGATATGTCCCCTTTAAGAATCCAACACTGTTCGTGTCTTTACAATAACTCCCTTAAAATGTCTAACTTAATTTTGCTTTATCACAATGTGTCTTAAAAGATGAAATTCTTTATGCTGTTCAAATATTTTTGGGGAAAGAAGTTGCCAAATGACATTGCTTCTTGTATGATGTGCTGCATACTACAGAAGCAATTTGTTACTTTCTTAAACCTCTTAGGTAGTTAGCCTTTCACTGTGGATTTTGTTAGAACTAAGAGCTTTTAGCCAGGTCAGAATCAAATATTTGTCAACACTCTTGGCAGCTCTCTTAGCATGAGCATGAATTATTGAGGAAATGTGACTATGGGTAAAGACATGCATCTTGGGAACACTACTGGCCTTTAGTCTACAACAATAGACAATGACCGTGCATACTGTGATCGTTTCCCAGAAGCTCAAAACGTCTCACACAAAAACAACTCCTCATAATGCTGCCCCATCTCCTGAATGCATGTGGGCTTAAAATATCAGTACAAATAGTGCAGTATTTCCTGTGTTGCAGTTACCACACTCAAGGGGTATTTTTGCAAGTCATCCTGCTTCCTGCCAATACAACACCACACGCCAGGCCCCTCGTGGCATCTCAAATGTCATACACCACTGTTATACAGCACAGGTTGCATTAGTGGCATTAAGTGGATACTTGCTCGTGCACAGATCATAGACTACAAGAAAAAAAGACGTCAAAAAAACACTGCGAACATGACTCACACCAACCCCCCATGGAAGGCTTAATGAAATCCCAAACCACTTTGTGTTTTCCAGGTTGCCTAGGAAGGGAATAGTGGAAGTCACACTTTCAATCCTGCTGTTTATTTGCAGTTGTAATGGCTTTCCCTCTACTTAAACTGACAGTTCAGCTAATGACTTGCAAAGCCTCTCACAGTCCACTGCTCCCATCAACACCACTGCCAACATTGCAGCTTCAGTAGCTAACAGTTAAAGGCCCCACAGGCATGGCAGTTTACAGGTATACAATATCTGCACAAGGGGTTAAAAGCTCAATTGTCTGAGGCTGTAATTACTAAGTTATTCTAAGGATGACATAAAACCTGTATTTATAATTGCTTTCTGTGCTTGTCTTAGTAGTTTTATTAATATGTGAACAATTGATGGTCCCTTATGTGGTTTGATCGCATTCAATGTTGTCAGTTGGGTCGTGTTCAAGTGGCTTCAGACAAAACTGTGAGTAAGGGCTTGTGTGTGTCTACGTGAATGTCTGAGTGGGTAAGAGACTGTGGTTAACTGGCAAATGGATTTCAAAGTCATTTAAGATTCCATCTTCTGGAGGCAAATAAACAAATACAGACCAACAGAAACAAAACTGTTCTCAGGAATGCTGACTAACTGGTGAAACAGGTGGGGACTGAAATGTCAGGCAGCAAGACAATTAAGGGTAAGGCCAGCGTCTTAGGCTGCCAACTTAAGCACGCCATGCCATGTAACAAGCTGGAGTGTTGACAACATACTTTTGGAATATTTGTTTGCCATTGTTATCCTGCACAGCCAAAGTTTAGAGACAGACTACCGATATTCAATATATCTCTGTCCAACACATTAACACTGCTTAAAGAAAAACATGAATGGTTTGAATTGAGATCTTTCTAATGCACGATGATGAAGTCGATAAAGAATCAACACAAATCTACAAGGTGCACTACATTATTTGCTGAAGTACATTGCATAATGGGAAAAACTGACGCCACAGCAGAATGTACCAGCCACACTTCACCTTCTTTAACGCAGCCCTTGTTTAATCATGAACGTACTGTCCCACATTCTCTGCATTAAACATCAATAGATGCTAATAGTAATTGGGAGGTATGTTAAATTTGCTCTCAGTCCATAATTATTGGAAGACTAAAACAGAAATGTTTCTGACAACCAAGTTATTTTTGTGCATGATAATTCTACTGTATATACCAGTGTTCATACAGCATTACTTAAGGATGGCTGTATTACTAAGTTGTATTTACCACAAAGTCAACAATGCAAGATATTTAATTAGCAGTCTGTCCTGTAATACAAAGGTTCAGAGCCAAAGATGTATGCCAAAGTTCCCTGGATACAACAAGACTAAAATAGTTGTGTTGGGCAGAAATAGATAACTAACTTTCAACTCAATAATCAGCTATTAAATGATTAACCTATCCTCTAAATAAATCAGCTATTCATGTCTTGATTATCATTAGATAAAGATAAAAGGTCCTGTCATAATTAAGCATAGCTTTAAATAACGCAGTCCAATTTTTCTTTTGTAAATACTGCAAAACACAAACAATATAAGATAAACTATAATATATGTATTATCTTTTTTCTAAAAGTAAAGTCAAATTTGGTTTTTAAGACGCACTTTGAATACCCTTCCATTATCTAAATGTGGGCTGCACTGGCATTCATTGTGTACTGCAAGTGGACATTTCATTGGACAAGGCATGCTGGGATACACAGCAGTGTAGATTAGGCTCGCAGTGCCAATTTTTAGCAGCTTTTCTCCCCCACAAGGTCAAAACCATTCATATGAAGAAACAGTCATATAGTAATACTCTATATGAATAGAACTCTTCAAAATCTGCATTACAAATGAACCATTACTATTAAAATATATTAAAAATAAAAATAAAAACAGGACCCTGTGTAAGACACTGCTGATCTAATAAAATCAGTAAAGGCTCTCCAATAAAAGATAGTTTTAATAAATGCTTTTAAGAGATTGCAAAATCAGCCACCCTAACTTCATTGGGGGAAATCACTCCAAAGCTGTCTGGCCTGGACCGAAAACGCCTTGTCCCACCTTGTTTTCAGCCAAATTTGTGGGACAGATAGCAGATCCCTGCCTGCACTACTATTCAATAAATAAATAAATAAATCTTGTGGAGCGCTGGTTTGTTTGAACTGACTCCTCAATTCGATACAAGTGTCGAGTGAAGGTGGGTGGGGCAGCTCAAGTGAATTGGTCACAGGCAGTGTCTGTACCTCACAGCTATCAACCAGCTCAACCACATCATGGGTGCTGCATGCCCCTCTCCACTCTCTCTACTCCCCACATTTCCTGTCTCTCTTCAGCTGTCTTATTAATAAAAAGGCCAAAAAATAACTTCTGTAATTAAAAAAGGTTACAAGCTGCACAGAAACTGCTCTTTGTGGAGTTGGCTGAATGCAATGGAAATCATCTTGCAGGAAGACAGTTTAAGCCTTTTTTCCAACAGGCTGTGTGATTTATACAGGTGCAACTTATATCCAAGATGATCCAATCATCACATTCAAAGCTAGGTTAAGCCACTTTGCAGAGACCGGTGAAAGTAAGGTGGATTTTCTAAAATTTTGAGTTGAAACAGAAAAGAAGTGTAAAAGTCTCCTGCAATCAAACAATGAACACTGCCTCACTTATAGTGCAGGAGGAGTCAACAAAAGAGGGAAGAGGATAGGTAAATAAGTCACCCAGTCATTTCAGTGTAGCAAACTAAAAATATTGGGTAGACTTTTACAAATCTGCAGTAGCAAGAGACACCGTTTTTTCTGCCAGAGCTTAAGATTTATTAAGTGCCATCTGGATGTGAATACAGTTTCAACAACCCAAGCTGATACATCAATTTTTGGTTACTTGCTTGAATAGTTGGCACTTAGCTGTGAGTTAAATGACTAATCCTTGCAGCTCTCTAAAAAATATTCCACCCTCATAGAAGTGAAATGCAAACTTTGAATTGGATTTGAAATCCATCCATGAGAGTTGTATAAGATAACTGTATAAGATACTTTCCACAGATACATGGAATCAAACACATTAAGTTGTGATTCTGGAACTTGTTAAATTGTCTTTGAGCTTGAGGCTAATATTTCAGCATATCACTGACAAAGCAGTCACAGCAGATTTGAAAGTGATGATGCTTGTTCTAAAATTGGCCATCAGGATACATGAGTTGCTCAATTATTGCCTGCACGGCTCAGCTGTTGTGGATGAAAACATTGAGAACACACTGGCTCGTGGAAATCATGTGACAGAGTGACCACCGAGGCTAGGAAGTGAAAAAGAACCACTGAGAGGAGAACACAGAGGGCAAAATACTTTAACAGCAGACTTTCATAACACTGGGACTCTGGCTTTACACTACACCAGCTACTCAAACCCTGAACTGTAATAACTGCTTCTACTTACAAACAAGAGAAAGAGGCCTTGTTGGGTTGGATGTAGTTCACACTTGAAAGGTTCAGCTTGAACCCCTTATAGTTCACTCACCCAGACCTTGTTCGTGTTAAATAATGCACTGCTCACTTAACTGCTTAACCTTGTCAACAGGCTATCATCATTTATGAATGAACTCCTTGGCTGCTGCAGGGACAAACCTGTGACATAAATCAGGCTCAGTGATCTGGCTCTCTGCTCTGGTTACAGCTAAGGACTCAGTCAGCTGTGAAAATGACTCCGAAGGGAGACAACACTTTCAAAATAAAAGAAAATCATGATCATGGTTCATTTTCACAGCACATAGAGTAGATTCCAAAGGAAAAATAAAGGTTTGTCTTTTTTTTTTTTTTGTTTTTTTTTTTTTTAATGGTGGTGCTTGACTCCGGCGGCAAAAGCTACTACTACTACTATCGTCTCATCACTATCATCTCTCTCTCTCTCTCTCTCTCTCTCTCTCTCTCTCTCTCTCTCTCTCTCTCTCTCTCTCTCTCTCTCTCTCTCTCTCTCTCTCTCTCTCTCTCTCTCTCTCTCTCTCTCTCCTCTCTCTCTCTCTCTCTCTCTCTCTCTCTCTCTCTCTCTCTCTCTCTCTCTCTCTCTCTCTCTCTCTCTCTCTCTCTCTCTCTCTCTCTCTCTCTCTCTCTCTCTCTCTCTCTCTCTCTCTCTCTCTCATTCTCCTCTATCCCTCTTTCCAACCTCATCTCATTCGAGGCAGAAGGCTGTCTAACAGGAGTCTGGTTCTGCTCGAGGTTTCTGCCTGTTAAAAGGAAGTTTTTCCTCGCTGCTGTAACAAGCTAAATACTGCTAGGTGCAATGCTCATGGTGGATTAAGATGAGATAAGATCGAGTCCTGTCAGTAAGAGGGGACTGGTTCTTATCCTGTCTTGATGTTAGGTCTCTGTTAATAATTCAACATAAAGTACGGTCTAGACCTGCTATGTTTGTAAAAGCGGAAAAGATATTTTTTTGTGATTTAGCGCTATGCAAACAAATATTGATTGATTGATGGTTGGAGTTTAGATTCTTTAAAAACAAAGTTACTCAAATGCTATTTTTACCACCAGCTTCACTTTGATTACTGTGTCATACATTTTAAGTAGCTAATCATATGAAAAGTTTTTAAAAAAAAGCAGTCGTCCAAGACAAGATCACTGCTGGAGGTCAGCTGTAAAATCATGCTTGCACAAACAGAAGTAAGAGTGAAACTCCACCTCCTAGCCTGTACAGGGATATGGGACTGGTACAGTAAGCCAAGCCAAGCCAGTGTGTTTCAAGAGATTTGGGACAGTTATGTGCCCAGCTGGCCAGGACTGAACCAACTTCCTGCTTCTTCCTGCTTTGTCTCCACAAAGCCTCTTCTGTTTCCAAAATCAGATCCCAGTTCAAGACAAATAACGACAGCTGATTTGTTAACGCCCTAAAATTAAGAACGGAAAACAGACAATGACACATCATCATGTGTGTTTTTCCTGAGGGAACCTTTTGGTTGAGTTGGATTTGGGCTTCTGAAGACCTTTCACAAATGTATATTGCTGCTGTTTGTGTTTAAATGTCATGTTTCTTGTCACTCGGAATACAGTACAACAGCAGCAGACTTTGAGACACTCAATAGATGTCAAACACTGCGATGAAAACACAGTGCACTGGTATGCACCTGGGCACACCCCCTAAGTCCGACTGAGCAGCAAAACACACTGCAGAATCACTAAACAGGAGCGTAACCAAGCTGTCTAAAAATATGAAGGCCAAAGCGGAAGTGCTAAAAACTGCAGTTCATCGAGGATCCGCTTGAGGCTGGCTCCTGAAGTACCGGAAACCACAAAATGAGTGTAGTCTGGATAGCTCATCTCTCAATCGGATCACACTGGCTCATACTCTATAGTAATCAATTTCAGGACTGTCTGCAGCAAGTTCGGCAGAGCCTCACTGAGCAGGAAGTGGGCCGTGCTTGAATTGGTTGACAATATAAAGTATGACTTAGATTTTTTAATAGTTACCGCCCCAAAAAACGCAGCCTTCTAGGTGCCTTTAGAGTCGGAGCAATAAAAATGAGTGCACATCCCCCCCTCTTAAAGCAGTGTCTGTCTCATGAATCCTACATCCAAGAGGCTCTGTCCCTGACCAACAATAAACAGAAAAGACACTTAACTTTGAGAACGGAATGCTGTAATCCCACATTTATTGTTATGAGTGTTGAACAAAGTGAAAAGAATTGGGGTAAGTATTTCTCAGCCTAACTGTTAAGACAAAAGACGGCATTGTTAAGGAGAGGGAGAGCGGCCCATGGGAGACTGGTCTGTGTTTTGTCTGTAGATCATGATGAATGACTGACTGCTGTACATTCAAAGAGGTGTCTTTAATCTTGTACAAAGACAGCAGCATTATTCCTCAGGGTTCAAATTAACAGAAAATTATTTCACTGAAGCTAAGACATCTTCATCGTTTTATTTCCCCAGCATTCCTCCCTTCATACTAATGCATCCCGTCAATGCACTGTGGCTTTGTGGATAACAACTCAGCTTCAAGTGAGAAACTGTGAAGAATATTTATAGACAGACTATTTTTATACATCTTCCCACCTCCCACCTCGCCTCGGTCTCTTTCCTCTGATAACAAGTGATTATTATGACGGTAGTGAGATGAATGGTTCTGTCAGTGCACAATGCAGACAGCACCTGAAGGAGGGCTAGTAAGTGTCGACTGCTGGCAGGTTGACACATTCTCTCTATCAGTGGTTGGATGGGTGAGGGAGCTGCACCTGTTTATAACCCCAGTAATGCTGGCACCTGCACGAGTGAGGAGATACTGTAGCTGTATAACAAAAAGCCTTCTGAACTCTGAATGACAATGATGATTTCCCTTACACAATGACATCTGATCATCTAAACAAATATTTAGATTTCAGGTTGTTAACAAGTTTAAAAACTGTATACTGTGACACTGCCTGGATCATACTGACAGAAACACAATGGTCTGTCATCTGTGTAGAATTCACACAAGATCACACGTCTAATAAAACTCTGGACATTGCTCCCATAAAAGATTGAGTTTTCCCTACAAGCACACACTCATGTGACAACAGCCTTACTCCCTCTGCATTGTTGCCACGATTTTTAACTATGTTGGGCTGGGCAAGCTGGTTTGTGAACAAAGGCTGTCCAGCCTTGACATCACTTAATAAAAATGAAGGAGAATTATTTGTGACAGGACAATTCTGCATACTTGATGAGCTGGAAACTTTTCTTAGGGAGCGTCACATTATAGTTGGATAAACAGTAAGAGGGTAACCCTGAAGCAAGGCACTAACAGCCCTCTTCTTAATTGAATCAAAATGCTGTGTTGTTAGAAGAAGAGGCTTGGTTTGTGTTGATTTAATCCAAATAATCCTAGAATAAGTAGGCTGAAAACTGTGACACATTTGAAAACCAAAAGCCAGATAGGTTCAGTATATGACAGCAGGCAAAAAAAAAACATGCTTAAAAACAGATCACAGTGGAAATAAATTGTACAGAACGGGGGCACTTTCCACAATTATCATATCAATTCTACATCAGCTATCTTAAAAAGGGCTTTATCAATTTAAATATATATTTCATTATTATACCCCAAGATCACTCTAATAAAAAAACCAAGAAGATATCAGATTTTCAAATATAGGTCAGACCTGATGAGAATTTGGAAAGCCATAAAATGAGTCAAAGCTAAGAGCAGGTGCACAATCAAAAGGGGGCGAAGGCTAATTCCCACCCAGAGAACGATAAGCAGCACATGTTCCTCATCTCAATGTGAAAGTTTAATAAGAAGCACTTAATTCATGGAAAAATAACACCAGTGAAAGGTCGCAGCTCCTGCGGCTCAAACCCTAAACCTCTTTTCTTCTCTCGAAGGCCTTTAAATCCTGTTTTTGTTTTCCCTTTCACAAACAGGCTGACACCTTCTGCTCTTACTCCTCCATTCCAACATGAAATCATATAGCTCATTAAGTCCAACAGCGCTGTTTGTACTCTGTGATGGATGACGGGTGAAGGGTAAACTGAGGTTAGTTTGTCCTTTGATTTTCAACAAGTCCCATGGTGTTGCTCAAAACTATTTATTCCAACAACAAGCAGAAGTATATTTGCAGCCAAAGATAGTTGCAGCTCAAGCTTTCCGGTTACAGGAATCTATATTCATTAAAACCAAATATACAAGATAACATGAAGTGGCTGAAGTGCTTCATTTGGGAGCTTCATCATGGAGCTCATGTCATTTTTCTATGGATCAAATGCACTGGTGCACTTTTACTTTTGTGTTGATTGTAAACTATACATAAAATGATATACGTCATCGCATGTTGTTAAGTGAATTCTTTTCTAGGCCCGCACTGTTAGTGACATACTTGTAGTTTTCTTGAGCTGTTTTTTTTTCTTAGAATTTAATGATTTATTTAACCCTTGTCTCAGTCTGAACTTAAATAACTCTATAGACATAAATCCCTCCTCTTATAACGTCAGGGAAATGTATTATCATATAGGCTGTTTGTAATCCAGACACATTATGAGTCTTCAGAGAAAAAAGTGACCCTTTTAATTGAATACACATTGCAATATATTTGAAAACTACAAAAAATAAGTTCAGTATTTTGAATGTATAAGGGCATGGATGGTTTGTTTAAGTGAATAGAGAAAATATAATATTACAAAAATAACAAACCATTGCTATTTTTTTTTTTTTCCAAAGTGCTCCAAAGTTATTTATTAAAGGAGATCCAGCTTTCTTTTTAAGCAAAACTAAATCTGTATAATTCTGAGTGGATCAATGTAGTTTTATAAAAATGTTCAGAAAGATGGTATTTCAGAATTACAGCACTGCTGAATGTCAACGTTTCAGTTGAGTGTGTCCCTTCAATTAAAACACAGAAAAGTAAAAGCTATACTACCTTTAAGGTTCTCTTCCCTGATTATTTAAAGCAAGGCTTCAGGGAGGCTTTATGTATTACTTGAAAAAAAAGTAATGAAGGTAGCAGGATTGATAACATTTACAGCAAGATCTAGAAACGTGTTTTACGCACATCGGAAAGTCAGAGTCACCATGTACCTACAGTGTTTTGGACCCAACAACACAAAAACTGTTCTTCAAGACAAGAAGCAAGACTTCAAAACATATTATGAGCCTCGACAAAGAGATATGACTGCAACATAATTTAAAATTAAATACTGCACGAGCTCAAGGATTAGAACCACCATAGTTCAGCAGCATATCTGATACCTGCAAAAATATGATAAATAACAAGACCAGGGACAGAGAGGGACTTTTAGAAACCCAGTAGAACCAAACATTAGGCTCTTCTGTGTAGGACTAGTGTTTAGTGGGAAGGAGAGTAGGAAGCATCCACCTGATTGTGTTAGCCAATAAATCATTCTTATATAACTTTGGCTAGATGAGGAGATATCAAGGCCTATTTAGAGCGCTCTGGCAACTATTAAACCCTGTCAGCTGTAACGTTACTGGCACGTGTTGAATTAAACTTGGGAGACACTTAACTCTAATTCACCAAGTGTCTTTAATGTTTTTCTGTTCAGCAAGCACTTCATGCTCTAAATGATAACAGAGACTAAATACATTAAAGAGATCACTGTAAGTCGTTCTATTGAAGTAGGTCATTGTGTTTCCAAACCTAGCAAAGCAAGTTATTTTACATTTCGAACATACCTTGAGGTCAATGTGTGCAAAGAAACCAGTAAAACACCTTTCTGTTATTGACTTTAACCATCCACACTTCAGGGATTTTACCTGAAGTGTAACTGTAGGCCCCAGAGAAGGAAAGTCTTGAAGTTGTCAACAGTTTGAATGCAAAATAAATCTCTAGCTTAAGGGCCTTCAGTCTTCGGTCTGCCTTGCTACAAAAACATGGAGGAAAGTCAGTAATCTAGTGGTCAGAGCTTATACGGCTAATACAATTTCAAATCTTTCATGCACGACCAGCATTACTGTGACTGTAGGTGATTCATAAAGAAATGCTGTGTACGTATATTAATCTGTGCTTTTCGCAGACTTCACCTCCCTTCAGGACAATCACTTGTTATGTATTTGATAATTTTATCAAGTTTTCTTTTAATCTGATGTAAACCATCTTTATATATTTCAACTCTTCTCATCATCCTCAAAGCCAACAATCTTCATCTCTCCCTTCTCTCCCTGCCTATCAAGACTTTGCCCTTACCGAGGAGATGGATCAATAATGAGTTCAAATTTACTGGCAAAGTGCTTACCTTGTATCCTCAGTGCCATTCAATCCAGCCTGGGACTTGCATCGGTCTGCTGGAGTGTCAAGTTTCACATTTCCACGATGCTCAGGGGGCTTCTGAGGAGCACATTATAAACAGTAGGGATGCTAAATTATTGCATATAAAAAAGACATGTCATCAATTCTTGGAGAACAAGTTACACTTAGTCATCAAAGGGACCTCAACATATGCTATATGACACATTTCCTGTGGTAAATGACATGATTTATCCAGAGGGAGTTTTAGCCTCACTGCTAATAGCCATGCTAAGTGGTCTCAATCAAAACCAGTCTTGTCAAACTTTGAAAGCAATGACCACGCAACGACCAGTGCAACCTATGAGTGCAACCAGCCTGTCTTGTGATGCAGGTAAGATTACAAGTCAGCAACAACGTTAATTGAAGGACTTTCTAACCCTCTCTAAGCCTCAATGTGAATCAAATTGGTACTACATAGAAGGTATGATAGATTAAAAACATTGGCAAAATGTTCACTTTGTGTTAAAGTCCAGTTGGTCGAGCTCGTCTCCCCAAACTCGGGATATGTTTCAAAAAGAGACGAGTCAACGATATCTTACCGTGTCAGGGGGACGTCATGTTTGTTTTGTCTGAACAAAACCGAAAGAGACAAGGCGATTTCCTCAACACGGTAACGTACAGTAAGGTTAGTATTATCAGTTCCACGTACCAAGTTATATCAACGACTCGTTTTCTCGCTCAGCCTGTTGACAACTGGGTAACTGGACTCAGTTCCTTAAAGAGAAAACGCATCAGCCTACTGAGGCAAGAGCAATCGAGCCAGAGCGACTTGATAACTTGTTTGCTGTTTGGAAGAGGATTGATGATCGATTTTTCGACGGATCTTCTGTGAACCCTTGGATCAGATGAGGCAGATGTGAGAAAGCAAACATTATAAAATGTAAATAAGTTATTACATTGTGTCAACGTCCTTTCCAGTGTATCAATGACTGGTTTAAATTAAAGTACATGAAAGTAATTTAAGATTATTAATAACTCATAGATATTAGGCATTTCAAGACCCCTTGCTTTAAGGATTATTTTGTGTAGATTTGTTTCTGAAGCCAAACACAGCATGTATTTGTCCGAGTGTGTAAAGTAATTATTTTAAGTTAATGACCTCTGGGTAAGCCACCTAATGCGTGCACCTTTCCTTCCTGTTAAACATTTATTCTTATTAATTGTTTAAATTAAATAACGTGATTCAAGGTTATACACCTTCAAAATAACATATTGTTGAGACTAATATATTTCTGCTGCAGGAAGACATTCAATAAAGGCTACTCTTCAAGTCATTTCCTGTGATTTTACAAGTACACATGCTAATATAGTGTTGCCCCCTAGTGTTATTGTTTAGAAACTGTTCTCATTCAAATCAATATAGCACTGCAGGCCTATTTCAAGGACATTACATTTACAAACTGGCACTTACTCAGCTGTGACTGCTGTTTGGCTTCCACTACATGTACCACATTGTTATGTCAATGGAGGAAGTTGTGTATTTATGAGTCAGTGCACCTGCCACAGAACCCTGATTTAGTGGTATTACAGCTCGTATGTCAAAATGAACAGCACCATAAATGTCCCACAACTTTTTTTTTTACAGTCAGTTGAACTAATCCCATGTTGTAGAGCGCAACAACAAAAAAAATACATTTTCATCATTATATTATGTTTCATACTTGTTTTGCTGTTGGTTTAATTTGTAAACAACATGTAGTATTTGTCATTCAGGTTAGCAGTACATACTTCTCGAGAGGGAATTTGATTAGATATCAAAAGTTTATGGTTAAAACATCCTTTTGTGGGTTGCCAGTTTAGCTCAGCATTCAACTGCACCAATGTGTCATGTTCAGACGCCACAGTCCTTGAGCTGGTGTCCCGAAGTTCAACTTATAGCTATATGTCATTCCCCACTCTTTCCCCTGTTTCCTGCTCCATTGTTCCATCCTCTCAATACAGGCATAGTAAAGCCTGTAATGTAATCCAAATAAAAGAATAACAACAACATTCAATCAGTTTGACTTTTACACATGCCCAAAAGACATAACAATATTATCTCCAGACTTTTTCATGGCTTAACATTATGAACTTAGATGCATTAAGTCCAAGAAATAGTTCATGCATAACTCCTGTCACACAACAGTTTAATGGAAAAGGCAAGGTCCACTGAATAAGCTAACAGTGTGATACTAGCAATCACCGTTTCCATGATAACCAGCCCAGCACTTTCATTTGGCATTTGTTGTCTGAGGTCTCTCAGCTGTAGTATCTTGGTAAAACAAATCACTGTGGCCACCATGTAGAGTAAAACTCCAATCAGACTGAAGCCAGCCAAAAGTCTGTCGAATGGAAGAAGACATCGTCCAGCAAAGTCCCCTAATATCACCACCAGTGTGACTAGAGACACGAGGACGCAGACACCGTATGACACGCCGGTGACCCATACCTGCCAAATGTGTACTCCACTAGGCAGTCCACGGACCACCTCTACAATGAGGGGTATCATCAGACAGCCTCCCCACAGCTGAATTGTCTTAAGGATACCAGGCATGCTGCCCATGTAGCCTCTTTGTTCATGGGCTTGGGTGCGAAGAACATAGGACTCAGAGATGTACGCCAGACAGGTGAGGCAGGAGGCCACGGCAGCCACCACAGGGCGTGGTGATACCATTTGGTGATCCATGATGATCCAAGAGTAAAGCACAGTGGCGGTGAAACACATCAATTCTCCCAAAACTGCCACAGTCATCGTTAGGTTCTTCCAGGATACGGGGATGAGGCTGTGAAACTGGATGACACTGAGAATGTGGATGAGAAGTGAAAGGATAAAGAAGAAGCACCAGGTAAACATGCAGAAGATCCTGAATGTGTCGAAGTGGAGGTTAGTTGAATTTTTATTTAACTCAGGATCCTCCAGAGAGGCCACGAGACTGAATGTGGTGCAGCCGGATAAGATCTCCAAAGTCCGCACCAAAAACAGAGGACTGGCGAAGTCTCTGGCTTCTAGCACAATCACAGGCATTGTCCCAGTGTTGGATCAGATAATCCAGTATCCAAGTGAGAAGAGATCCTTATGAGCGTCAAAGATTATCTGTGTTCCTCTTCCTTTTGTTTATTTCTTCTTAAAAATCCTTCAACTTAAAAACTTTCCCAATCAGCTATCCTTCTCAAAATAATCACCAAATGTTGAACTCAGATGATCAGTCCGTTAAAGTCACTTTGAGTATAAAACACCTGCTTCCTCTGTTCAGTTCAGCAGTGCTTCATCCTGTTCACACACTGAATAAAACTTCAAAATAGTATCTCTTATATTTTGCAGCACTGTTGCTGTCAAAAGAGGCCTCGCCTACTTCCTTTTTGAGGCTTCAGCGGTGCTTTCAGTCTCACTAAGGTAGTAGGTAGGTGTAAATGACCACATAAAAAACATAAGCAAACAAAACTCTCTCTCACCCACCTGTGATTCTCATGAAATGTTGTTCCCTTTTTCTGATGTAACAGCACACCAAAGTGGGAACAGCTTCACCTGACTTTTAGAGACATTACTTTTCCTGCTTTCCTAACCTCTAAGGGCACAGGTGGTATGAATAGTCATGATGTTTGAAACTGTCCTTAGAGTGTTTGTATTTGTATTATAACTGGGTTTGTTATTAAATGCTGTAGACAATATGAGTGAAGTGCTGCTCAGAGGATCCACTTTGCCCTCAGGAGAGAAGAAGCTGGTATTGTGAAAAGCATCTTGTCTCTCTTTTCTTTTGACAACACTTGGAAAGTTACTTGAATAGGAATCAGTGTTTGGATGTCTCTGGGGTGCCAGTAGCAAGCTGAGAATCTTTGTTTGCATGAATGTATGCATGCGTGGAGAAGTCTTTGTTTCTAATACGTGGGCGTACATGCATGCAACTGAACTGTAACAAAGTTTTCTATGGATGATAAATGTAAGTGTGTATGCATGTTTTCACTAGCAGGAAAGTTGCTGGTGTGTACCATATATGTTTGTATACTATATTTGCATGAACATAAAGAACCTTGAGATCTGAAGATGCCAACCAATCACTTTGCCTCTGTGCACTAGCACACCTATTTTCTCTGTTATAAATAGGCAGTGGATACATCAATTCCCTCATGTCACACAGCTTCATCTCAGAAACTTCTGTTTTGACAGCAGGGAGGAGACACACTTGACAACGACAGACCAGAGCTGATAAACAAAAGGAGCCTGCCTCTACAGGAGAAGGGTTGTAAAATGACTAATTGGTTAATTCACGGTGCCAGTTGTGTAATTTATCGTAAACAACAAAGGAAGCAAGTTTTTTTTTTTAATCCGTCGGACAAACATGTGCCAAACAATGCTGTGGGAACAGATTCTTATATGAATGATCATGCAATGTAGCAAACATGCTTTATAGCCATGCATTTGTCTCATAATTACACTTTCAAAGATTATTTCAAGTGTTAATGACAGAGTAATTATTGTACAGCAATATCAAATGTTTCTTCTACATCATGAAGTTTATTAATGCAGAAAAAATAGCTGAACATGCCACATATCTAGTCGTTTTGCATGAAACTAGTGCCCCTCTGTGGTACCACAAGAAATCACAGCTTTTCAGGGGTCCAATATATTTCATTAGTTATGAGTTTCCTGCAGTACTGGATGAGCAGCGGAGGGAGAACATCTTCATTTACTGCCTGCCACCAGGGGCGCCGCATGGGGGAGAAGGGTGAGGATGATTATGACTGACAATGGCACTACAACAGATCTAGTATGTGGGGTAATAAAAGTAAAAAGGCCTGATGCAATATCTTTTCATGACAACAGCTAACATATTAAGAATGACAACAGTGCATGTGCTTCAATACTTGTGCCTCTACTCTACTTTGTAGTTGCACCTCTTACTTTCCTCTTACATCTGTTCGGTGAGATCACAGCTCAAGAAGTTTTGGTTAACACCATCACCTCTGTGTTTGTTGCTGTGTGGGTGCAGATAGGAAACACTGAATGTGCGACGATGTGCGTGCTTGAGGTGGTAGGCAGGACAGGGTTTGACCTCTTCACATGTCAATGATGCTGTCAACTTTTCTTCTCACAGATGAAGAGAAGGCAAATGTTTGAATTAACTACATGCACTGCATAATCTGTATAATCTGCAGAATACAGTGTAGAATACAACCAAGCAACCAGTTTGGACAAAAAACTGGTTGCCCCCCCCCCAGCATCCCAGAAGCCTCCTCCACTGTTGCCTTATGGAATCAAATTATAGCTCTTAATCTTAATTTAGAGCTGTACTATTTACAAATCATAACATTTGCTAGAAATCCAGATTTTTCATTTGCGTTAAAGGGCTTGACCTCGACACGGAGTTTTAAAGTTATAACTTCTTGGTTAATGTTTTGAGTAATTTTCATTATTATTTATTGTCTAAAAAGGAAGTGTCTTCTAATCACTTTTCAATTGCATGGTTAATCCAAAATGTTTTAGGTATGCTTATGAGGAATTACCAAAATACAGTTTGCGATAATTTTCAAGCACCTCATATTGATAGCTTGACAACAATAAACCTGTTTCCATATAACACTAAGAACAATGATTATCCATATCCAGCTATTATGTCTCTTGGAGATCATACATCAGGATGTATTCTGTATCTCAAATGCCCAATGCCACTGTGTTGTAGGAACAGTGAAGGAAAGGAACCAGCTAAGACACCAGCAGTTCTTCACATTAACTTAATAACTGATCTGTTTATATAAGTATCTAAGTGGTCTGTGAAACTTTTTCAAACTAAAGTTCTGTTTTTGACAGATCCACATCAGCCCAGCACTTCCTCTTTGGTTTATCGATAACAAGAGAATTACAGAGAAATGAGTCATGTGAACCAGGCAGCCCGAAGACAATGTGCGACAGTTTGGTTAATGTGGTATGGGAGCACAGCACACACACCACTGCTGTACTGGAGTGTTTTTACACAGTAATTGAGAAAAAAAAGTGTACAAATTTAGCATCCCATTTTTAAAATGTATTTATTCATTTTTTGAAAGGTTTTGTTATTGCACATATTCTTCAGTACAAATCGAACATTAAGAGACTACTTAATGTCGTCAGATGGGATGCATCTGCAAACCTGCAACTCTCGGAGAGCACAGTTCTACTGTGTGACACAGGAAGCTAGCATGCTTCTCTTCAGATGACTGTCACTGTTCTTTTATTCAAAAAAACTTAATCCACAGCTATAGTTCTTTATGCATTATAGACCTATATGATAAATATTGATCATGCCCCTAAAAAATGTCAATGAAAAATTGAATAAATTCTGCACTTATCTGGTGCCTTTCTATGATACTAATTATTCAAAGTGCTTTCCATTTCAGTCACACCAATTAAACATTTGTTCATACACTGATGGGGCCATGCAAGGTGCAAGCATACCCATCAGGATCTACCTCATGCCATTCAATGCACATACTCTCCAAAAGAAAAAGAAAAACAGCCCGTGAGTGCACTGTAAAACCTCATTAGTAAGTTCAATTCAAATTTGAAGAAACCAGTTGAGAAAGTCTTGCAAAAAGAAAAAGAAAAAAAAGCTTCACCTTGATGCTACACATTGAGAGCTTCCTATTTTTTCACGAGTTGATTCCTCAATGTAGTTTTGTTTGCACAATTTCATCCTTTATGTTTTATCAGTACAAAAAGGGGCCTAAAATCGCTTTGGGGTTTCTGATTGGCGTGTTAATTACAATACCACTGAAAGAAGGAAACAGGAAAATACAGGAAGCCGCGGTTTAGTAACAGACATGTGAAGCAGTTCATAATACTCCGATACAGGATTGTACAAGTCTGAAAAATAGTCATTGGATCAACTTTTTTTGGGGCCTTTTATTTGTTGAAAGAACAATAAGATAAACAGGATAAATATTGTAATTTACATGGCTTATGTTCTTGCATGCAATGCCTTGAGGAAGGATGTCTTTCTTGCATGCACAGCAGGGTTCCTCTACCCTTTGATGTGACTGCTACCAGCCCACACAACTAATTTACCCATCCATCCCTACACATGTTGGTCTGCTTATCCACCTCTTTGCCTTTTAGTGTAATTCAGCCCTAAAGTGCTGCCACAGCCTCGGATTTGTCTGCATCTTATGACCTTCACCTGTTGTCTGCCTGTCCCAGTTTTGACATGTTTGTTCTTGCTGTCTGACTTCAAGTAAACAAACATGTATTTTGCCTGAAGACTGAGTAAACTTTGAATCTCTAATCATTAAACCTAACTGCCTTGTTTCCCACCCTGTCTATTTAGTTCTCACAGTCTACAGGTTCCTCACAGTGACACAAAGCCCAGGCAGAGGTCTGGGGGTGGGGTCGCTCCTGAAGAAAATTGCTCTTGAAAGTAACTCAACTCAGCTCCTAACAAGCGTTAGATACCATCAAAACAATTCCATCATCTTTCCATGTCCACCTATATGCTTCACATGCTGTAATGTCATGCAATGAAGTAGTTTTAAATTAACCCTGGAGTAACAGTGGCAAGAGCTCAATAATGGATTTATACAGTTACTAATGGAGCTTACATTTTTTTCTTTTATAAGGTTACTCTTAATCCCTTGGATGGAAAATGTAAGCTCCTACTCACCTACATATTCAAACTTCAAAAGACCAGTCTAAGAGATTAAATATACATTTTTTTTTTATCCCTCAGGTCACCAAATAGTCAAATTATGTTCAATAGATACAAACTGAGAATATTTTAGTTTATCTACATGTGGTTAATGAGGATTTTACAGACAGATAAGCATATTGTTGGCTTCCTGTGATGTTTTCATGTATTATACCATGTTTTTTGTACCTATTTGTCCCTGTGCTCCACATATTAACTTCACTTTAACACAGAAATCTGAGTGAGAAGTTGAAGAATTCCCTAACCATTAATCCCCAGCTTTAAAACCAGTATGGATGATCTACTGCTAGCTTGCAAACCACACAGTGCATCCTCTGTGTGCCTTTGTGACTGTGATCTCTCATTTTCAGTATCTCTTCAGTTTTCTCTTACAGATTTTTATACCCTACATTTCTGCTTTAAAGCTGCTCTGAGGAACTTTTGGTTTATATCAATTTTGGCACCCCATTGTGGACAAAGTGATACCTCTTATCTCTTGTTCTGTACATGCTAAAGTAGTGTTTTCAACAAAAACCTCACCCTGCTGTCTTTTAACAGCCAGATTGATCACTCAATGTGATTATTTGCCATGAAAACAGCCGAAAAAGGATGTTTCTAAAGCCAAATGTCAATCATGTGGTCTGACACCTACCCCTTCTGAGTGGTTTAAGGCATTACAAATGACAACAGAGAAGCTATCAGTGTTGTTGTGTATGGTTTTGTTTGCTTTTGAAGGTCATAAAGAGGCATCAGTGTTTGTTTCAGTCTGTTTCTCAGCTGGTGAAAAACTCCTCATGGTGCCTTTAAAGCACACTTTGTTACAAGTTTGTTCCTTGTGACTCATTTTGCTCAAGCTTTGTACTTTTAGAAAGCTTTTTTTCCTCCATCTGAGGCTCAGAATGGGAAATTGAATTCCTATACTTAAGTCAATGGCACCATCTTCTGGATAAAACTGGGAGCCAGGAGATTTAGATGTTGTACTCTCCACACTATTCATAAGAGGTAGCATGATCATGAAGACCATGTAAGCTTGGGAAGATGAGGGAAGCAAAGAAAGAAAGAAAGAAAGAAAGAAAGAAACTCACAATAAATAGACTTGCTTATAATAAAACAGAGTTTACAGACAGTCTGTTATAGGAGTAGAAACATATGTAATCCATTCTCCTCAATATATTCATCTTTTTGTATTATAAATGAAAAAGTCATTCTTTTCACCACAGAGATGTTATTCACCAGATCAATTGGTTCATCTGCATTGCGTATTTCTTCTTTCAGCCTTGTCCTGGTTAAGCACTTTTAACATGGCACCAATAATCTTCTTATCAGGTACAGTATATGACATTATGTTTCAGCACCAGTTTGATTCTCTCAGCTGCCTTCAGACCAGATGACCCAAGATAACATTAAAGGTTCAGTGTGTAGGATTGATTTACATTTAGCAGAACAGATTTGGTAGAAATGTAAAATATTTGCATGTATGTTTAAACTATAGTGTGTTCACCTTCTGGAACGTCACCACTAGGGGACTCTTCTTGAAAGAATGAACATCTTAGGTGGTGAATATTTCAGTGATGTTCTGAGAACAAAACAATTTAATAACATGATTGCATGAAGTGATATTTCTTGCTGGAGTTGATACACAAAAAGATTCACCACTTAAGTCTGTAGTCTACCTTGAAAAGTGCCAAGAGTTTAACAATTCAAGTCCCAACACTCAATGAACTGAATATTTGAGACAAAAACAAATGTAGAAAAAAACAAAGACAATTGAAGGATCCAGTTTAATGCAAGGCTTTAAATTAATAATTGAATTGCCCAACACTACTCAGCCAGTCATTCTTTTGTAAGGCCTCGAAGACAACCATTTGATTTTCGAGGATCTGATATATTTAAAGACTCACAAGTAAGACAGCAGGAAAAGTGTACAAGATAAATTGTGAGGATGTACTATACATCAAAACTGTTCTCTCTCTATTTTGCCATGTTGTTGCTGTATAAGTAGGTCTACTTCCTCTTTGAGGTTGCAGCAGTGCTTTCAGTCTCACTGGAGGTAAAGGTGCACATGACCACAATAAGAGGCATATGCAACAAGCTTATTTCCTTCAACATCTCATCTTTGTAAAATGCTGTTTCTCCTTTTTTCTGCTTTCATGTAATAAACTAAAGTGGGAAAACCTTCATCTGACTCCAGGCATGACTTTGCCACCCTCTGTTTTGTTTCTTGACCAATTTGAACTCACTGTATAAGGTGTAAAAGGAAGTGGGCAGTTGTCTTGAAAGCCAATTAACACAGTGTTAGAATCGGTCATTGACGCATCTATATTGCGGTGTGCCCTGTTGCATAAATACATACAGTATAGCATCTTGAGATGCTAAGAGACAACATGCTACATCTTAAGATTTAGCATCTTGGCTCGTTCTTTTATTGACAGCAGTTGTAGGAATGAGTGTCTGGATATTTCTGTGTGCTAGCAGCAAACTGTGCATCTTTGTTTGCATGAATGCAGTGATGCATAAGAATGCCCTTATGGACACAAGAGGATGCAGGCTTGTGTTAAAAAAAGTATCCAATAAGATAAATGCATGTGAGTATGCTAGTGTGCATGCATGTTTTCATAGGGCACAAGCAAGTCCTCTGAAGACCAATCACTTTGCCTCTGTGTACCAGCACACCTGCTCTCTCTGTTATAAATAGACAGTGGATACATCAATTCCCTCGTGTCACACAGCTTCACTTCAAAAACTTTTGTTTTGACAGAAGGGAGGAGACACACTCTACAGAGACAGACGGGAGCTGGGAAACAGAAGGAGCCTGCCTGTATAGGAAAGTGGCTCTAATGTGTGAATCGAGGCTTTATATTAATATTCTCATTTGTGTTTGAGGCTTCAAGCAACAGATTTTTCTTACATCTGAATAAAAAACAAAGACTCCAAAATAGAAAACAGGGATAATTCATTAGTTTTCAGAAATTTTCATCACTTCAATTTTCAGATTGTAACTAATTTCTTTAAAAATAATAATTCAATGAATCCAAGGAAAATAAGTATTTATCTCATTATAGGTTTAGCTTTTTATTGCTAATATAAATGAGTTGATGGTAATATCTCACATTTCTCGTCAGTGAACCAGTGCCCCCCTGTGGTACCCATATAAGCTGCAACTCTCAGACATCCCAAACGACACATGTTGAGATGGAACCCAGCATGCAGTACTGAATGAGCATCAGTAGAGGGAGAACATCTTCATGTTGTGATCACAGGTGCAACTGCAAAGACATCAAATCTGTGTCCAATGTATTCCCCATTTTATGTGCACAGTACAAATCCTTGTTAATCTGAATGAAGTCTCTATGACCTGCATGATCAAAACAGGTACAGTATTTTGAGGTGGAAGATCAGCCATGTTTAAAAAACACCAAAATACATTACAAAGGAAAGTCCTACTACACCACAGGGATGATACCAGTATAATGTGCTTCAAGAAAACTCCTATAAGCATAAACCTGTCAGCATATCAATGAACAAATTAATAAATTAAAGATAAATATATTGTCACTGATTTTTTTTTATGTTTACAACATTTGAGTATGACAGCTAATGAAGTTTGTTTTACGGTACATATTATTCTTAAAAAGATTAAAATAAATTTGTCGATTGAAATATGTTTTGTATGAAACCTCAGTCTTAAAAACTAATTTGCTAGTAGTTTATAAAAAGTACATCACCTTTTAAAAATGAGAGAAATAGAAATAGAAATATGAATTAATTATACAGTACAAGTTGCCTGCATCTGAACATTAAGTGTTTCACTATATTACAATGATTAGTGTATATTATGTATTATAGTATTTTAGTATAATCTTTCTCTCATCTTACAGTGATGCTGCTTAACTTAACAAATTGTAATTGTAATTTAACTTATAGAATTCAAAGTTAGGATTATTTTTAGATTAACACCTGAGCTACGGGGTAACAAAGAAAACCGTTTAGATTGTCTCAAAGTCAAAAAACAAAGCCACAACTTTAACTCAGTGGGGGACATGTACAATTTCAAATGCTTTCAAGTTTTTTTATGCTGACATTTAGCTGATAAGGGATTTATGTACTTAAATGACAAAATGTCACTTTGGGGGAAAGACAGAAGGATGAGCCTAGTGCAGATTTGAAATAAAAAGTTTTTTGTCAACAAAAGAACAAAAGGGACAAACAAATCTTTCTTAAATGTCCAAAAACTAAACCCAAAAGGAAGCGCTACGAAAACACAGGGACGCAGAAACACAGAACACAGAATACAAGAGAGACGAACAATCATCCAACCCAGGACAGGGGAAACAGAGGAACTAAATACACAGAGTAATTAACACAGTCAGGTGAAACTTACAAGTGCAATCAAAAAGGCAGGGAAACACACAAGGACAGGATGTAAAACTAAACTGGAAACACGGGGGTCAAGAACTACAAAATAAAAACAGGAAACACAAGACAAGACTAATAAACACATCAAGAGACATGGATCACTCAACACGCAAGGGTGACTAAGGATAACTAATAGGCCTACAGAATAAACGTGGGGAGAACCCAGGGCATGAAACACACAGAAAAAAAAAACTTAACATCAACTAATGAGACAAAAGTTATCTAGCAATAAGCAAAGACAACCACAAAGTGAGACACAACACATTCTGATAGCACATTGCTGCCTGTTAGAAATAAAAGAAGAGCTTAGAACACAGGATTTTTTCCAAAAGTAGTATTTTAGTATTTAAAAAAATCAACTTAACACTTGAATACAATATACATATCTAATAGCCTTGAAGGGAAAATCTAATATGTGAAGCTTTTAGATTTAGTTGTTATGTTGTTTGTTAAATTCACCACATATCACGACAAAATATTATTTCCATTCCTGACTCATTTCTTAGTCACTACTACTCTGTTACTTTACCTTTAAATTTAATGTGCATGTTTCGCTCAGAGGATTTGTATTCAAAGATGCCCTCAGTTGAAATGCTTATATGTAATTAAAGACAAGTTATAAAATCAAAGTTAGTATGAGTTAAATTTGATGGAGGGATGCTAGATCACATTCAATACATCGAAAATTCCTTCAATATAAAGAGGCGATCCACTTAGTTTAGAAAATTTGATTTTATGATTGCTGTGTTGTGGAAACAGTCCATTAAGAAATCATATAACATGATATTAAAACCTATAGATTTTAAGAGGTTTCAAACTTAGATAAAATTACAGTTATGATTGATCCAGTACATTCTAAATTAACTTTGCTTCTTCTGATGAATATGTATAACACCTTTTAGAATAATTGTCCTGCATTTAATATAACATTCAGTTCAGAGAGCAGAGGATTGTCACTGAAATGACAGTCATGTAGGCATCTCTGAAGATTAATCCACATTTGCAATACACAGCAGGTACCGCAATATACTTGCATCATCAAGTGTGACAGTTGACCACTGGGTATTTACTGTAAAGGACTTTCTCATGTTAAAGGACTTCCACATGTTTTCCTGCAATTCACAGAATCCCTGTGGATGTAGTTAGGTGATTCTAATACACAAGAAGGACTCTTTAATCTAATGGTAACAATAAATCTTAATAAAATAATACGGATAAGTGCTAAAAGAAGTCCCATACTGAATTAACGACAAGTGATTGGGAGCCAGGCTAACAGCTGGTGTTTCCAACATAACTTTAAAACAAACCACACCACATCCACAGATGGTTCAGGTTTGATGGATGAAGTAATCAGTTAACTGTTCATGTTGGATGGATGTAGGACTGAACTGATCGTCTTGGACTGGCTGGTTGAACCTGAGAAGGAGGACTCTTAAAACAAACCAGCAGCAAAACAGAAACAATTTTGTCAGACTCGGTTTAATACGGTCTGCTTGTTATCTTGTTACCCAGGTTTAACATAGAAACCACAACGCCATCACTCCAAACGTCAGAGAATGGTTGTGAAAACCATAGACTTCACTGAGTTGTGGCTGGAAAAAAGTGTTAAATGTAGGGGGCTGCTCGTGCTGCTGCTGCTGCTAGCATTGTAGAAAAGGTTTCACTATGGTCTTGCAGCTGATGTACACAATCTCTTTTCTAAACAGCATACAGATGGGCAGACTTTTGGAAAGTATTCTATTCTTCATATCAAGTCCCCATGATGTGATTTCTGAGGTGGGGAAAGCAAACCCCTTTGCTGATCTTGGATGTTGTTTTCTCGCTGTGAGCTAACTAAAACTACCAGCTAGCCACCTAAGCTAACATTAGTCTCAGAATCAGCTTTATCAGAATCAGAATCAGCTTTATTCGCCAAGTATGCTTGAACACACAAGGAATTTGACTTTGGTAAACTGTGCTCTCTTTGTACAAGGCATAAGAATAGGAATAAGAATAAGAACTACAATAAAAAATAAAATGAAAATATAATAACAATAACCTTAGCTATAAATACAAAGAAACAACAAATAGGCTTGACTAATATGTACAGGCTAAAATAATCTCTCGAGGAGAGGTCAACGACTGAGTCTTGCACAATTGAACATGCTGAGCACAGTTAGCAGAAATAACACAGCAAAACCTTGGTTAACTGGATCACAACTTTGAAGCAAGGCCATTGTGTGACATTTTTACCAATCCATGGTACCGCAAACAAGCGCACTCAGATCTGTAATGGTAAGATTGGGTAGGTGAATGTTTTCATCCATACTTTTTTATTTGAGAATAAGATAAAAAGATGTCTCCTCTCATATCTTCTGAGGGAATCCAGGCAAGTATATTGATAATAAATGAACTGCATACATAGAAACTTGTCAATCCAACCAATCAAAATATTTTACATAACATAATTTCCACTCCACGCACAATCATGCTCTCATTTACTGGCACAGCTTTGGCTCCTTCTTGCTCAGAATCTTGAACTTCAGGGACAAAATGTCCCCCTAACTGAACTGGACATCTTTAGAGGACAACCCGCTGTACCTTCTGAAACAGCCAACCCAGATAGATATCTAGATACACTGATAGATGAATGGATAGATACTGTGAACTTATTAAAAGATCTTTATGCACAATGGAGGACAGCAGAAGGAACCACATCAAAGAGCCGAGATCCAGCCCCTTCTCCCCACTTTCCCCCTGTCTGCTATCAAACAATGACCCCTTTACCAGCAGCCATTATTCAGAATCAGCCGCTCTTCCAAAACAGGTCATCTTAGTTCTTCAACTTGACAATCTCCTGCTGGTCTGGCTTATCCACACCCCATTCCTCTCTCCTTCCCTCGCCCCTAGAAGAAAAGAGACAGAGATGAGGGGATTTGCCTCACACTAGGTAGCTGTTTTATGTGAAGCATATGAGAAGAGAGAGAAGAAAGGAGAGAGGTTTTTTGGTGAGGCTTGGCAAAGAGAGCCAGGAGCCCACTTGAGGAGCAGTGGGTCTTAGAGCTGGATGATTTGTTTGGAGAAGCCCTCTCCAGCCAAAAGGAGGATTAGCTGCACGCGGGTTCCCATGGAACCAAGGCGAGGTGGAGAGGGCTTTCAGAGGTTACCACACCCTGCATGACTGTGTATGCGTGCATATAGACACACATGCACAAACACTGAGCAACATACACATATTCAACAGACATCACACAGCACTCTGCATCTATCTTCATATAACACAACCATGGGCACAGATCCTGAGGTGAGATGTGTTGAAAGGTTTGCAAAGTTGAGAGCTCTTCCAGATCTCTACCTTACCACTGATACTTCTAACCACTCCACGCAAACAATCCAGAGTATGTCAAAGCTAAGGTACAAAAATAAACCTCTTGCTGCTTTAACAAAAGCTCAAATTTCAAAAACATCTGTGAATCCCAGCATCAGTGTGTTCTGCAGAATAAGTTCATCCTGCTTGTGAGGCCTGTTTGTCTTTGTCGTATCACAGAAGCTTTCTGAAGGCAAACACTTCATCAAGATTAGAGACCAGTGTTGAAGTAAGAACTTGAACAGGGTGACAGGGTTGAGGCTAACACACAGTTTGGAGTTTAAAGTCTCAGTGGGACTTTTTTTAACTGATGATATTTTGACATTTCACAGTGGGAGCAGCACCAGTGTAAATAATAAAATGCTAAAATTGCAGGGTCAACCTCACCATTTTGTTTGAAAGGAACAGTAGGGCAATGATTTTCCAACCTTAAGCTGGCAGGGGAGTTTCTAAAAGAGTTGAACTGACAAAATGAAACACTGGGTTGCTTTCTAAGATCACACATTTGGCAACATTATGCTTCTGTTGTTTGGTTCAGTGTAAAATACAAGGCATTATGACAGGCCTTATTTGAGAAAGTATGACAAGGTCTTTGTTAAAAAAGGACTGCCATCACCCTGTCCACGCTGAATAAAACAAACACAGCCTTCTGCTGCCTAAAAGTTACAGCTGTGTTTTTAAAGTGTTACATCCCACCTGAGAGCAGCCCAAGAGGGTAAACAACAATCCAACAAAGTGACCAAACAAAACCGCATAAACACCTTAAAGGCTTGAATGGGATAAATTCCAAGAAATGCAAACAGCAAAATCATTGAACAAAGGAAAACTTAAGACAAAATCAACAAAATCTCTGTCTGAGAGGCAGTCCCCACACTAGGCTCCTGTCATCTGATGTCAGCATGTGAGTTAGTCCTTTTTATATAAAGAGTACACAACAGTCCAGCTCCGCCATTGTCACACCCTTGTACTTTTATATGGATCCTGCAAAAGCATAATATTGGTGTCCCAGTGTGTGATTTCACATTGAGTGATGGCGTTGCGGGAGCATGACAGGTAAACACACAGCTGGAGCTTTACATAGACACACACTGGGACATGCACACACACACAGCTGTTCCGCCTTGCCTACTCTGCTGGCTCACAGTGTTGCCTCTGATACCACCTCCTATGCTGGACACTATCACGTTTCTGAGGCGTTTATATTGATGGCAGGGGAGTAAATATCGCACCTTGAACTGGCAGTATGAAGAAGGCTATGTTACAAGACCAGGTACACATTGTTGAAAACCAATACCTGCAGAGCTACACATAACAGTAAGGAAATGAGACAGGTAATGTAGGTAATATTGTACATACAGATAGTAGACATGTCATTATATTCACTTTTGAAAGGCACTGATATTTTTCTGTATTATTGTTTACACTGTAGAAAACTGTGCACTTTGAGCTTACTAGTGCACTGAGGACATCAGTGCAAAGGGCCAGGATGTTCTCCATCCAGGGGCCTTTGATGCACAGCATGGTGCAGCTCTCTCTTTGACCTACCAAGAACTAATTAGAGCACATACAACTGACCAGAAATATATCCAGTCTTTCAACTTTTCATATTTGTTGTAATTTATTGAGCTGTTAAACTTTAACACATTTTCTGATTGGTTTCTATATGTTGTAAAGCCTATTCATACCATGTACACATTTAAAGGCATAACAGGGACTACTACATTAACAACCTTTGCTGATGCTTTTAACATTTCTCAGCTATACATATTCAAAACCTTTTCACAAAAAGAGAAGGAGGAGGAGCGCTGTATTCCATGAGTTGTTTATGCTGCCATCTGCTGGACAAGCAAGGAACACTGGTGATTTAAAGAGGCCTCATGCTTGAGGACTTATCTTGAGTTTACTTTGTGTCATCAACACATTTTTATCAACTTAGAAATCAGCCAAAGTATTTTACAAATTGTTGCTTAGATTATAAAATATGTAAACGTTTCTGAATGCATCTTTAAATGATTGTACATGTGCTCAACAGAGTTTTAGTTGTTTTCACAGTTTGCAAATGTTCCATCTGTTCTCTCTTAGGATATGTCTAATGGTGTTTGGTGAGTTTTTAGTCTCGTAACTTTTGGGAAAAGACTCAAAGTGCTCTCCTCTTTTTTTTCCTTCTTCAGGCTCCATCAGTCCCAGCGTAGTTTTGGTGAACCTCTGTGGTGAGTGTCCTGCTGCAAAAATGAATTGGCTTTCACACAGCCTTGAGCAAAAGGGAATGACATGTCTCTGCAGAGAGCAGGGGCACTCTTTGGTCTTTGAGATGCTGATCATGTATGAGTCACCAACTCTGAAATCTGCAGATGACCCAACTTCTAAAAATATTCTTAATCCATGGTTCAGTTTTCTCCAATGGGATTTATAATCGTTTTCAAAACCTGGGATAAAATTTCTGCAAATTTGGCCCAGGCTTGAAGAAGAGCATTGTCCATTGTTTTTTGCTTATTCACATTAAAACTGAGCTAAATTATTTAGATTATTTTAGGAACATGTGACATAGAGATTTATTGCCTCATAAACATGAGATGACAGTTCTTAAAAACAACGGCACATGTGTGAACAATATTTGATAAATATATTTGGTTTGTTACATGTATTTCTTGTGTCTCTGATCAAGATAAAGTCGCCATGTTTTATGAATGTGGCAAGATTAGTGGGGACAGAAGGTTAAAAGTCAAGCCGACCCACTACCTGGTGCCTTGTCCACTTGCTCCTGTCTGGTTTGCTTTTGTAGTGTAGATGTTGCTGCAAGTAGGCCTACCTGAAACCATCCTTTAAACTGTAGTTGTCTCCTAAATCATGTGTGATCTTTGCTTTCTTTTAGTTTAATCTTTCATTGTGTTTCGCATACTTTGCTTTAATCAAGTGATTCCCAAACTGGGGGCGAGACCCCCAAGGGGGAGCCTGGAGTCACAAAGGGGGTGCGCGACAAGACTTAATAAAAATAATGCACACTATTCTGCACTGGTAGCAAAGTATTGCCAATTTGCTAAAGGATCTCTGGTTAACGCTAGGCTGACAATAAAACAACACCAAACAGCACAACTATTCTAAGTTGTGACAAGTAATACCTTGCCCTCAGCTTAACCTCCACTAACTGTGGGCTGCCTATGCATTAAAAATGTGGAAGTTCTATTCACTTTTAATCGCTTCCTCCATAAAAGTGGCTAGTTGGTTTTTCAGTGTTGATGTCACACACTGAAAATGCAATTCTGTTTTCTTGTGTCAATGTTCCAAATCATTCTAAAGATGCAGGAGTTTGTCAGTGAAGCATGTGTTTAATAGTATTTTGTATTGTTGTAGCCATTAAGCATATGTTTATGTGAGGATGCGTGTGTTGAGGGAAAGGCGGGCTTGAAAATATTTTCATCAATCAAAGGGGAGCCCCTCCGAAAAAGTCTGGGAACCACTGCCTTAACCTATGGTTCCACTGCTTCTATTGAACAATCCTTTGTGAAGCCCCATGATGGTAAGTAGGGTGGCTCAGCATTTAGTAACCCTAGGTTGCAGAATTTTGGGCCTTGTTTTTAATATGTGCATTTCATTTTAGGCTAACCTACACCATCACTCTTTTTGCCCTGGCTTAAGAGTTTGGTTTAAGTTACTATTTATAGTGCTGTGCTAGTTTGAGTAAGTGAGTTTTGTTTTTCAGTAAGTTTATTTGAGTTATTTTGACTTTTAACACTTGTGTTTGATCTGTTTGGTTGTTTAACCCTCTCTGTATTAACCAGTGTATCTTTAAATGTTGCAATAAAGGCTAAAAATGACAACAACAATAAACTAGTTTGCTGATTTTATACACGGATGTCTTCATATCACACTCCACCAGCATACCATTCATGACAATGTACGCATTCATGCTGATATGTTTCTATATCCTCAAACATATTCATTCTCATGACATTACATGTAAACTTATCTAAGATAGTGTTAAAAAAAATGGTACTTGTGGTACAAATATATCCTCATATTTTTATATACTTTTAAAGTGAGTGTATGTTTTTAAGGATATGTCCCATGCTGGTAGACCCCCGTGTTGATGTCACCATCAACAGCTGCCATGAACACCGCCCCTCCCACCATGGACTCACCCAGTTGCTGTGACTGTCCACTGCAACCTGGGAAATCTTTGGTCCCTTTCATCTCCAAGTACCACCCCAGTGGAAGATTGAACAACTGGTAGCAGTGCTGTCAACACCTCCCTGTACACACCATGAACAGCCCAGCTTAGCCTTGTGGCAAACATAGCGCAGATTAGCATGCCAGCAGTCCTCTTCCCAAACATCTCTGACAGCATTAGCACATGCTAAGTCAAGGGCGTACGTGAGAGCCAGCTGTCAAGTGGAGGGAATTCCTGGTCCTACACTCAAGGTCGCTCCCACCATTCAAAGCTATGGTGCTCCCACGCTAGGTGTTAACTTGGTATCGCTAACAGTTTAGCTTGGATGTCCTGGCATGTTTGAAAGAGGGTCTTAACTGGTGCTTTACATTTACACAGCAGGGCTACAGTGTGTGATCTTCACCTGTCACACAACACACTGTGTTTTATGAGGAGGTCACAGGGAAGGCAACTGTGACAGAGGAATATTCAAAATATTAAGTACCTCTTCATTATAGAAAAATGAAGCATTTGAAGCACAGCTGGCTCTAAGTTTTAAACATTGGTGACCTCGAGGTGAACTGATAACCGTGAACTTTCACATCCAAAATAACTTAATTTACTATTTGCCTCATTACAACATCAATAGAACACATTATTTACTGCAGCATCAGAATAACTTTGCAGGAGTATGCAGAAACATTTCACTTTGGTCCATTGTCCCTTTATTCCAAAAGAGATTGTCCTAACATGCCCATGCATTGGGACGCTACAATGTAATGTGCATTTCTGTGCTCATTACATACACACACTTAAATTTAGGCTACATTGGCAACTGATAAATGATTTATATATTTATGATTTTTTAGATAATAGTAGACCTGTTTGAGTCATTTACACCTAACACTAATTCAATAGGTCCATCATATGAGTTAGATATTGACGCAGCTACAGTTCCTTGGGAACATTGTGTTGGGAAACATTCCTGCCTTTTTTTGTGTCCCGTAAAAAACACAAAGACGTGTGACACAGTGGTTTTGAAACGCTCAGCTAAGAACCCCAGGAGCAACAAAGAAGAACTATACGCAGTTTAAAAAGGAATGGAGAAAATAGCAGACCCAGTTTCAACCAAAGATACTGCTGTGAGGAAAAAGTGTCTTTTTTATGCTCAAGGTAAAGGATTCTATATATCTGGATATGAGGCCTCTCTGTCTCACCAACATGTAAAAACAACTTTATCTTCTATGCAATATTTATTAGACTTCTCCATTCTGTGGGTGAGCAAAATTCGAGTAACCTAAAACTAATCATAATAAATTGTATGTAAATAGACAAAAGTTCTTGAACATGACATTTACTTCACTCTGTGTCCAAACACAAAGCATGTGCAGTAAGCAGGGTCTGAACTGAGTGGGTTTGGTTTAGATAAATTCAACAATTCACGCTGATTTTAATTACAGCCAACAGGGCATTGAATGCAACATTAAAGGCAATAAACACACAGAGCTGCGTTTCAGACAAGACGTCCTCTCTTCCTAGTCCTCCCACCCTCGGTTGCCCCCTCCTTCACTTTAATCCAGTGGTGGAATTTCACTCGACAAGTGATCAAAGACCAATCGCACGATGCCAGGTGCGGCTGCAGCTTCAACCGTTGACAACCACCTAGCAATATTTCCCCCTGTCCTTTTCTCTTCTCTGAAAAAAAGAGAAACCCAAAACAAAGCTGGTCGAACCGCTGTGTGTTTTTAAGTCTGTGAAAAACAGTTTCTTTCCCCACCTCTATTATTTTTTAACACTTTATTCTTTTTTTCCAGAAGGGGAAGTAGGAATGTTTTTCCCGTCTTTATTGACACTGATCTGTGTTACCTAGTCTCCCGTCCCCCTCAGCGCGCTGTGTGGTGGCCGGTTTGAGGAGTTCTGTGACAGTAAATTACGGCACTCTTGAGACAGGCGACCAGCAGGAGTTGAGGAACAGAGAGAGGATGCTCGGCGGGGATTAGGCTTTATTAAGACTCAGACACAACGAATGGGCACAAACAACACAGCGTGTGAGTGTGAGTGAGTGAATAAGTGAAGGATACAATACAAATTGTCTTTCTCAACCTATAGGTGGTCTCCCAGTGAAGTAAGATACACATCATCTCTAATAGGTATCTTATGTCTAAAAGTGTTGTTCGACTTGTTCAGAGAATGTCACTTCACTTTACTTTTATATACAGTACTACTTGTACACATGCTGTGTGTTCTGTTGATGTGTGATGTGTTGTTGCCATGTATAAATGCAATAGAGACGAGCCATCAATCAGGCTGAGTTCAGTATGTGAGTCTTTCTGAAGTGTAGTTTTTGTTCATTTTTTTGGTATTTCAGATTTTTGACAGTGCTTCTTAAAACAGACACCTCAGTGTACACATTATGTAGTTCAATTATTAATACATCATAATAGAGATACAAAATTGACACAGGAGGCAGACATTTAAAAAATAGAAGAAAATGTTTTATTACTTTGTTACACCTTAAAGCTCCTGTGAGGGGTTTTCAACGAGTTATGAAACAGGCTGAATGGCTAAACGCCTCATTTTACAAATATGGAAGTCAGAAGCAAGTCCCTCATTTCAACAATGGCTCAAAGATTTGGGGAATATTTTGCATATGGAAAGACTGCGATACAAATTGGCAAACAGAGAAAACACTTTCATGAAAATATGGAAGCCTCTTTTGGACAATCGGACGACCTCTTCCAACATACCTCCCTCTCAAGTCACCTCGCATTGCGCTTGAACCCTCCTAAGGCTATTCAGATGAAACTAATGTTTTTAGAGCTGCCACCAACTCACATTGTGACACACTGATGCCTACTTTTTTTTTTTGTTTGTTTGTTTGTTCTTTTTTTATGCTTCTTTCTCTTTCTCGTATTGTATGAATGTATGACTCTTATATTTGAGCTAATTTCACCACCTCAACTTCTGTCAGCATTATAGCATCTTTCTTTTATTCTTATTTGCTTATTTTTTTCCATGATGTCCTTAATATTTTTCTTGTTTTTTGTTGTCTTATCTATGCCAAAAATCAATAAAAAGACAGTGGAAAAAAAACAAAAACAAAAAAAAAAAACAGGCTGAAATAAGTACTGTTGTCTCTTTATGAGCTACAAAAGCAGCCAAGTCCATCAGCATCAGAACGTATTATTTCTAAGTCGTCATATTTTGTGTCCGAAACTGCTGCTGAGCGGGTAGGTGTCAGGTGTTTGACCATCAAATGAAGATGGGGTAAGATTTACTCTTAAAAAAGCTACTTTCAAATGTAAAGGATTGGTTTAGAATCTATATTACACTTGGAATAACACCTTGGATATTTCCCTTTTAATATGACAGATCTTCAATTACAGTGTTGGTCATGCAAGAATTAACATTATGTCTACTGGTGTTTAAAATGTTTAAAGTGTTTGCCCCAAATACAGAGGCCCTTGTCATAGCAGTTGCTGGTTTGACTCCCCTTTGCTGTTCCCTCTCTCTACTCCTCACATTTCCTGTCTCTCTTCAGTTGTCCTTATTTTTAAAAAAAAAGCCCTAATATAAAGTATTCTGTTAATATCTGTGAAGGTTGTCAGTCATCCAGGTCATGGTAATAACCTGGAATAATTTATAGCTTTCTGTTAATCAATCTTGGGACTTTGTTACATTGGAGCTAGTTTTGTTGAGGTAAGGGGTTCATATTTGTTTTTATTTAGTCATTCTCACATTATTAAAGCTACGGTGGAGAGTTTTGCTGGTTGTGGAACAAATGGAAATTCATGCTGATATCTTGTTATGACCTTAAAAAGCAAACAAGACCATAACCTAAAAGGGCAACTGTTTCTAAATGTTATTTTTAATGTATGAAACCATAGACAGGGGGTAGGTGTCAGACAAAGTGATTAGCTGCATGCTGCTGATACTGCCTTTTCTTTAACATAACTCATGCAAACATTCTCCAAAGAGATACATTAAAATTTCAAAGGAAGCAATCAGCAATTACCGCTTTGTCCAAGGGGGATGCCAAAACCAATGCTAAAAGTTCCTCACAGCAGCTTCAAATGCCAGTTGACAGATTTTATATAAAAAAATTTTTTGACAAGGATGTTAGTGTAACCCTAACCCTATACAATTTATGGTCAATACATATGTGTGAGTTTGTCATGCAGCCAATTTTGCATATATCTTCATATTAAAGATGTGCTACACATGGTGGGGGTTAGCAGTGGGGGGGTTACCGACAGGTGGGGAATCATGGAAGAGCGGCCTCCAGCTGTCATGAACCCCCCCACCAAAAAATACTCCCACGTCAAGCCGCCGCCCCCTCTTCTCTCATACTCTCATGCCTTAACTCTTGTTTAACTACTGCTGTGTCCAGCTGGAGGCTTTGAAATTCTCCAAACTTGCAAAAATACACACAAATCCCTGGATTGTAGAGAGAATCCTTGAAGATCATTCCATATTTAGGGGTGAAAAGAGAAACTCGACTTTTCCAAGTACTCCTACAGCCACTGCTTCAGTTTTCCACAAACAAACAGTTCCAGAGGCTGCTTCTATCCTCACAACTGATTATACATAAGACAACAGGCAGGGTAAAAATTGTTTGCAGACATACTGGATACACATAGTATGTTGGGGTTAAACAGGTGAGACTTTTCAGAGGCCAATGTTAGTTATTCAACTTCAGTTTTTCTTCAGTGACACTTTTTTCCATAGTGGCACACATCAACAGGAAGTGACATTACAGCAGCACAGCTTCCTGTTTTGTCCTGCTTACTGCTTTGTGTTCATTCGCTTACAGTAACCTTAAACAACGCTGGTCATTCAAAAACTGAAGTGACTGGCTGGTGTATGTCTGTTTATGTTTTCTGTCTTAAAATCTGAACAACAGGATCTTGGGATAAAATGAGGTCATGGCAAATAAACTATTTACATATCAAATTATGATCAAAGCTAGGAAAGACAAATTAGGGTATTTTTCATGGATACAGTAACCTCACAGAAAACAGGATGTAACTCTCTCCTTACCCGATCAGATATTCATTCAGAGATTTTTTTTTTCCTGTTCTGGCCTCTTAAGTGATGATATGCTTCGGTCATAAAACAGTGTATCTTAGGCGGAAAGAAACTATTGTTCTGCAACAGCACCCTAATGACACTCTACCATCATCACGCCTTTGTACTTTCATACTGATCCTGCAGCGGTGTAATATTGGTGTACCAGTGTGTGATTTTACTTTGCATAATGGCGATGTGGCAGCACGGGTGACAAAAACACAGCAGGAGCTTTACACACACTGAGACATACATAGGCAGTGATCCGGGCTTGTATCTGTAACACCTCTGTCACTCGCTCAGATGCCGGCACAGCAGTGGGACAACTTGGTTTCATCATTACCAGATGTTACAAGGGCTTAAAATTATGCTTACAGTAAGAAAAGGGTCATAGAATGAAGGTAAGTCAGAAAACAATCCAGTCATTAATCATAAATGAAAACATAAAACAGTCTCTTCTGTAAAGATGTCTCTACTTCAGCACGGATGTCTTGCTTTCCCCCTTTTTTTTCACTCCTTGACCGTCTCTTCTTCTCTCAGCTGCTCTTGACAGCACAGCTACCTTGTTGCATTGTTTCATGATGCCTATGGCAAACAAAGAATACGCAGCGTAGAGAGCAGAAGCAGTTCGAGTAAAGAAGCTGTAATGCATTCATTTAGCCAATGTGATTAAAATGTCACAATTGTATCTTCCTAGAAAACAACCTGCATTTTGCTTTGTTGCATGTCTTATACAGACAGCACCCAGATAAATTGGCCAGTGGTCAACTGGAAACAAACACTATATTAGCTCATCTTTGACAATTGAAGATACAGTGTGTAGTATTATAGGGGGCCTGAATAGAATGATATATACTATTTGTAAGTTTGTTGAAATTTGTGTACAATCATCTGAAAACTCGGAATGACCATTGTTTATCTAAATGAGGAACGAGTCCCCCCGCCCCCATGGAGGTTGATCTTCTGTCATTATGTTTCTGCAGTAGCAAAGAATGGACAAACTAGTAATGGTCATATGCAATTTTTTTATTAAGGTGGAAGAAGAAGAAGAAGAAGAAGAAGAAGAAGAAGAAGAAGAAGAAGAAGAAGAAGAAGAAGAAGAAGAAGAAGAGTGGTTCTGGTTGTGCAAAAATAATTTATATTGGTTGATGTTTCTGATGTTAAAAACATGACAAATGGAGGATGATATTTATCATGCATAACAGTGGCTTATTTTCCAAAGGCTGCCACCTTTGGGATTTCTGGAACGAACAGTAGGGGCAAGCAAAGAGAATTTCAATCTAGAATGAGACTGCTATTTAAGGCTAAATATACTAATTTTTACACACGGTACCTTTAAACGTGATTTAAATTAGGTTTTAAAAACAAACAGGTGCTTTATTTGTTTTTAAAAAATAACTCAATGCACAAAAAGTTGACAAAATCCACACATGTATCTTGTGCATAGCCACATAAATGGCATTTCCATTAATATTGATCACAAATCCTGAGGTGTGGCATCATTAGTTTAATGTTAAAAGTAAACTTTACCTTAATACAATGGACACTTGCTAATGGAAGTTAACTACATCACAGTCTACAATAACTTACATTCATAGTCACTATTTAATTTGGACAATCTTTCCTGTCTGACCCAGTTTAAACATTCATCTAATCTTTCATCCCCTTCTAAAGGAGGGATAAAAGACAAATAATCTTCAAATGCTACTCTGACCCAGTGTTATAGAGCAGTTAAAGGGGACATGAGCCACAAATGAAAGGAAAGGTTGAATTGTCCAGTTTAAAGTGAGGGAAAGACGAGACACAAACACCACAGATGTTGTTCTCTTGAGAAATCTCTTGTTTTCTCCCCTTTGAAGAATTGGTTATGAAAGTAAATCTGACAGAAGATTACCTTACTAAAAGAATCCAGCTCAGACACATTGAGCGGCTGAAACAGTGATGATCACATTAGAGAAAATCAAGCAAAAATATTCAGCCAATTCCTTTCAAGTTGATATGAAAATGGATTGCTGTGAAAAAGAAAAAAAGGAGGCCAAAGAAGTCTTTTCTGGCTGTTAAATTGGATGTGCATATGACAAATTTCAAAGGCTGTCAAAATAAAAAAAGAGGGGGAGAAGAAGAAAGGGTTGGAAAAAATACATTTACATCATAAATGCACAGGTTCCCTTTCAATAGGCCTCTTCAAAACTCTGTCAGGCTTTTAATGGTAGGCAAGTTCAAAGTGGCACTAGACTCCCACTGCTTCCACGGATAGAGGCAGAACAGTGTGTGTGTGTGTGCGTGTGTGTGTTGGGGGGGGCAACCGAATATGGTCCCATACACAAAACTACTACCTTTCTTTTTCTTCTTCTGTCCCAAATCCTCCTCACACCAACTGCTACTACCGTGTGTTCGTGTGTATGTTCGTCTTTGAGTGACAGGTGTACACAGAGGACAGATAGTAGGTACTTCTTTGTTACTCTCATTGTTTCCCTGCTCTGTGATAACTCCTCCTCTCCTTGTCCCCTCATACTGCTCTCTCCACTTCCATCCCATCCTTTTCTTTTGCTATGTGATTTCTTTGCCTCTTCTTTTTCTCTTCCGCTTCTCTCCCTCCTTCCTCCCAGTTTGTCCTGGACTCTTGGCAAGGGGATTGCTGGAAATGGTGTCTTGGGGATTGTAGCAAACATTCAGAGAGCGCTCCGGATCTCAGTACCAGCCAACCAGCTCACCAGCCATGCCCCACGGTGATATCCCTGCATCAAAGCCACAAATCTTCCCCTTTTCTTTGCCTCCCTCCCCTTTCTCTGTCTCTTTTTCCACGGTGGCACTTCCAGCAGCTCCGAATGTTTAAACTTCATATATCAGCCTCATTACGGAGCCTCAAAGCCTTCCATCGATTCTAAAGGCGCTCATTTGAATTTTTAATCACACGTATGTACGAGTGCTGTGCTCAGCAACTATCCGACGCAAGCCTGCACATACACACATCCTCGCATTCTCATCTCCGCTCCTTCAGCTCTTTCAAAGTGCTCTTCCTCTGAAGTTTTGGAGTTCAAACTTCCTCTTAGAAAAAGTCTCAGCTAATATTGCTCCGATGAGTTTGAATTTGGAGTGATAAGCGCGGCACACAGTTCAGGCTCCATTGTGAGCACAGTGGCATTGCTTGTGGGCGGCAGGGTGCCTGACACGACTTCAACAGTAGCATTTGATTGCCTAGCAGAGGTGTTACGTTAGTGTTACTGTTCTCTTTGATGTCAAATGTGTAGTTTGAGCGTAAAAAATATTATATATAAAATACACACTTACACATCACTCAATCCCCTTGGTGGATGTACTGTAGCTATGTCGGGCCTACTCACGCTCTGTTACCATGTGCATACAAAGTCCTGGCTAAGCTACAGAGAGACTTTGTCACTCAAGCAATAACAGGGAGAGGGAGAAAGAATCCTTTAGATCTTCCTGCAAGAAGTACACCTTTGAATCTGAATTTCCTTGCAGAAAAAAGTGCTTTGAAAATCTAATGCATAAACATTATCTTCTTTCCCCCACCCTTCTACTTCTTGCTCCCTCCATTCCCTCCCTTCACCTAAAGCGCACAAGCTTCTGAGCGACTTTGGAAGAACTTCCCTTTTTTAGAGTCCTCAGTAACTTAAATAAGAGGCGGTCGGGGATTTGGATATTGTTATGTCTCATCAAAGGCAGAGATCCTCAGCTATCCTCCCTTGCCTGTTCTCTGGCTGTCTGTCAACGCCCAGTCTTCAAAAAAGATGCCTCTCCTCGAGACTGATGTACTGTAATTTGATATATCCCCCGCTCCATCTCCCCTACTCTGGGGTTTTTTGAAAAATCTTTGTTAGGGCACAAGCTAGCTCTAGGGAGTGCAGGCGTAGATGTTAACACTGGTTCAGTCAGAAACTTATGCTATTTTATGGTATAATAAAACAGCAACCAATGAAAAAGATTGCCCTTCGTTACTTTATCTGCTCTTTTTCATGTTAAAATCTGAAAAAAAGAACACCTTTACTTACAGCCTCCTAAATTTGGAAGCTGTATTAAAATGCATATATGATAACACAGCTAAAAATCTCATTTAGCATCTGTAATAGGCTGAAAATAAACACTTTAAACTATAAGAAAAACTAGTTAAAAAAAGGCTTCAACAAATGCTGATCAGATTTTGATTGACACCTGTCTACAGCAAAGGCGCAGAACGCAATCACACGTGTCAACCCTCACCAAATGTTCAATTCCAAGGCGTCACGCCTCATTTTCTCCTACGTATGCTTACAGAGTCAAGCCAACCGGAAGTCCACTCGTTCCAATTGGAATCCGATCCACCTGCAATGCCCCTTCCCCATATAATGTTTAGGTCTGGGGTTTGCCTCCAATATGTTAAAAAATTTAACTTCTGCAATGGTTTTCAGAGAGACCACATGACAGTGTGCAAGCTTAGCTAACTTGCTGCCAACATGCTATTTCATTTAAAGGTCTAGTGTGTGGCTAAGTATGTTTAAATTGGTGTCTAATCACCTAAATATAAAAATTGTTTGGCCTTTGCTAACTCAGAATGAGCCTTTTCTGTTTCGGTGCCTCCTCTTCCACTGAGGCCACCATTTTGCTGCACCAGGTTTCTGCAGTAGCAAAGAATGAACACATTAGTAACATACGCGTTTTTGTATTTAGTGAGTGGCCGCGCGAAATACACCCATAGGAAGAAAAAGAAGAAGAAGAGCATTGTTGTTGTGTGTGAAGGAATTTATATTGATTGCAGCTTTTGATAGTAGAACTTGACAAATGGAGGATCATACTTACAATGCATCACATGAGCTTCTTGTCCTCAAAGGCCACCATTGCTTCACCCAAGGGAGGTTTTAGTTATGGATTGTTTCAACCTAGAATTTGACTGCTATATATCGATAAATATTTCTACATGGTGCACCTTTGATTTAGTTCCCTGTGTTATATGACAAGTAAATTTCTGATTAAAAACAACTTGTTCATGTAGATTTAACACATTGTATATTTATTTTTATGCCAAAATATAGTTATACATTATACAGTTAGATTAACTTGATCAGTTTGATATGAAATACAGTCATTTTTATTGGTGATCAGACAAAATTAGCCTCCCAATGGTTACATATTTCTGCCCATCCATAAGGAAATGCACTTCCTTGCATTAGAGGCATCATCCATATATTTATAGACCTATGGACACCAGTCACATATGTAAGAGGAAACAAGGAGAAGAAATCAGATGAGGGAGAAAAGCCCTGCCCTCTGGAACGTGAAAAATATTCTGCTGTATTTTTGAGCCGTTAGCCTAGACTTGCTGAATTAGCTAAGATTTATGAACAAGATGCTAAATGCTCTGTTGTGTAAGCAAGTACAGCTGTTTTAGAGAGCCAAACTCCCCTAGAAAACAACTGATCAACAACAGATAACTTTAAACAGAAAAAAAAACTATCAAGCAGACTCGACAACTGCTGCCTGCCCTTTTGTTAGTGTTTGACTGCTCCTTAGGGATCATTATCAAGCATCACGATGCCCATTTCAAACCCAGTATCAGCAAAGTTGCATTAAGATAATTGATAGTATGTAAAGTTTAGAAGGTAACTAGTATCTAATATTTGCTGGATGTCTATAATACATAAGATCATGTGTAACATAGTAAGAAGGGTATTGTGGTTTGGGTTTCCAGTGACTTAAAGATGGAAAGTCTAGCTTTCTTTACATGATTTTAAGGCTTCAAGACCAAATTTTCTCCAAATTTTGTTGGATTTGGAGCATGCAGAATTGGGTGTGACTGCCTCAGCCAGAGGAAATAAGGAAGCTGGCATAAGAAGGAACTGCTGTGGCTGCATGGATCATGTATTTCATGTAGCATTACAAGAATTATTGCAGGCCATGTGAACAAGCTGTACTCTCAGTCTTCGACCCGGTCAAAAGGTATTTCTTGATGTCTCTTTGCAATTGACGGCCACTTGCTGCTGCTCGTTTTTTCTTACCTCCACACAGCAGGCAGCGGACAGTTAAGTGTGTGCCTTCCTGCTGTTGTCAGTGTTGGTTTTACTGCCTCTAACAGTCCTGCACATCACCAGAGCACCCCAGTTCAGTGGATCATAATGAAAAGCCTCATGGTAGTGCAAAATCAAACAGGGATTTCATTTATTGGAACCCATGCAGTGACTCCATCTCGTTGGCTTATAGGCACTGAGTTTGGTGCAGTTAATACTACCCATATGTCACCCCCCCTCACATGTTCTCTTTCTGCTTTCCACAAAACCGCCTGTACCCCCCTCCATCACCCCCCCTACTCTGCCTTTGCACCTGCTGCTGTGAACAGCAGGATCCCAGTGTGTGTTTCTGTTCATCCCTCACTTTCTCCCTGCTCTCACCGCTCCATCCCTCCATCCCTCCATCCCTTTCTTTCATGTGTGCTCTGCTGTCAAGCCCAGCTGGATCAGGCCTGCCAGTCGAGTCACATGCAGTCTTTGTTGGTTTGCAAACAAGTGGTGCTAAATTACTGATGATAAACCAGTACAACTTGTGTCTTCCTCATGGTCTTTCATGTCTTTGTGGGATATTAGCTGAGTGTTAAATGGATGTTCAAAGAGTGCAGAGTGACTTCTCTATGTACATGTTTTTAGTTTTTGAGCTGTAGTTACAGTATTCTCCCTTTTCTGTACATGAACAGCCTTCATGTAGCATGGCATAGTTGTTGGAGAGAAGGATTGGATGTAACAGGTCAAAAGTCTGGGCATGATCTGTAAAGGTTGCACCATCTCTCTGTGATATATGTAGCTTCCTTTCAAGGGGAGAATATTAACGTTGCAAGGAAAGGCAGGGTCATGACCAGACTTTTTCGATAGGTGTGGCCCAAATTGGGCAACGACTCATGAAAAGGTGGCATGAAGTAGTGATGAAGACATGGGTGAATGAATATTAGACGTTTTATATCAGTCTGCAATAATCACGTCTAGTTTAACCACTAACATCTAAGTATCATTCATATTACATTCCCGTGTTTGATTTGCAACTGAACGACATTTTACCATCAGAGCGGCTATATAATGAATCTTCCAATCATAATTATTTTTGGACTCAAAATGAAGAGATTTGTCCAAAGTCATGATTTCAAGTATAAAACATTGACAATTAACATCTTTTTCACATTTTGGCTGTGAGCAGGATTTAACTTGTATTTTTTGATGGACTTATTACATGCATGTCTTAAGGAATAGTTATGTTGAGTATTTTTTTCCACAATTTAAAGTGCCAACAAAAGAAAATGTTCTGCTTCTGCATATAAAGAAAACTACCAGCAGCCTGTTGCAACACAGTCCATGTAACTGACTTCAACATAAGCCCTCCTCTCACCTGGCAAACAGCCTATCTGAAAATATCTAATTGATAAAAACCGTGTCAACCCCAAAACCCAACCCCCTAAATTCTAATAGTTCACAATTTTGGGACAGCACCTTGAGCCAGTGAGATTTCGGGGAGATGGGAGATGCCAATCACTGTCCACCCTATGGACACACCCCTTTGGGTTAACCCTAATTTTGTGTTACTTTGAATCAGGTAATTTATCTTCCTTACAATTTTGAAAGCAGGACTTTTAGTTTTAGGTAAGAGAACAATTAAAAAAAAATGCATTTGCACTTTCAGGTAAGCTGGATCTTTAAACGCTGCTGTAAACTTGGCTTGGAGCTATTACCTGACAAGGGTCAGCTGTCGGTTGACTCGTCTGCCTTCCCCTCATTCAGGTGTAGTATGCACAATGATACACACATCTTTAAAAACTATTTTCCCCTCAACTCAAACTTCATCCTAATTCCCTGCAAAACATCTGCTACTTTCTTGATGTTTCATTTACATGAGCAGAAAAAAGAGAAAAACATCAAAGATGAACACTTCAACAATCAGCTATCACTCAATTAGTGCTCAACAATTCCTCTCTCATGCACTCCAGAAGGAACGCGTGGAGGGTGTTGAAGATGAGCGGCAAAGCCTTTGAAAAATCATACTTTTCCCTTTATCTCTTCATCTCATAGCAAAACAATTTCTTCCTATTATCCTCGCAGCAGGAGGTCCTCTGTCCTGTAAAGGTGTACCGTAATGCTTTATAGGCAGAGAGGAGAAGGCTCTTTTATTCTTTGCACCTTGTAACCCGGATACATTAAACAGAATCAAAGACGACATTTACATACCATTTGCGTTTCATGTTTGAGGAGTTGAGACAGAAACAGCGCTCATTCTGTGTGAACGTAGGGATGCTTTGACTTTCTGAACTTTTGCAGAAAGAGAGACAGGGAGGAGGGAGGGATGATTGAAGGGTAGAAAGGGAGGGAGGGAGAAAGATGAGGAGCAAAATTACTCTGAAAGTTTTTCATTGCAATTTTCTTTTGTCATCTTGTCACAACTTCTCCTCCTTCTTATCCAACTTTATAGTGAGCATGTCAGTAATAAGTGACAAAAGCCTTTGAATGAGAATCCCTGTTTTGTTTGTAATCGTCTGTAATCCAGCAGCGCTAAACATTCTTCATGCCTGGAGAGCTTCATTATATATCTGACATGCTACAAGACAAACAAGGATTCATCTTTGTCTGATTTCAGCCTGAAATGATCTTAAAGGGAACAGCGACCTGCGCTAGGAAACAGGAAAGACAGTTAGAGAGGTAACCTCTGGTTTCTCTATGGGTTGTTTGAGGCTAAGAAGGCTGTTCACTTCCTACTGGGATTAGCTGCCATGGTATCTTACTCTGCACACCTAACCTGAGACAGATAGTCCTTTATAACAACAATGAGCATTCCTCCTCTTGTACCTGAAACATGGCTCACAGATCAGGAGATAGGAAGGCAAAAGTGTCAGAAAACGTTAGACCTCTCTGCGATGATTTTATATAAGATAGATATTTATTGCGCTTGCTGATATAATCCTTAAAGCCAGTGATGTAGTTGAGTCACCAAACCTCATGTTCGAGTCTAGTCTCTAGTCCCCCACGTTCACGTCCCAGTTGAGTCTGAGTCACTAAAGAATAAATCAGAGTTGAGTCCCAGTTATCTGAGGATTTATAAGGAGCAATGTCTCACTTCAAACCAGTGCTTTAAATGGGCAGGTAAGCTCTGGTACACAGTTCTGCCACTTCTAAAAGTAACCCCTTAGTGTACTGTGATTTATTTCAGTTGCAAGTTCTCCAGACCACATTTTCTCTCTGCACCTCAAATGCATTACCCATGGCACACTACGTGGGGCGTGCATCCTTTCGTGTGTGTTAAACCTTATGACCCTTACTTGGCCTTGTTAACAGAGAGTAATTCAATTAACATGAACTCACATACAGTGTTGGATATCTGAATAAAAAGAAGAAGATGTGGGCCTGGCACCAAAGGGAAAGAAACACTGGATTGGAGCATGGTGATGCAGTGGAACACATTGAAGTTGTCATTTATAAATGCATTTTGTAGAAATGAAGGTAACCTTTGGTATCTTTTATTAACTGTATACAATGTAGAATGTAATACTAATGATTTACTGACAGTAGTTTCACAATACACAAGCCAACACGTGAAAGAGGTAGTTCAGGTACTCCCCCCTCCTTCCTCAAACCACAGCTCTAAACTATTCACTGTAACCTGGACTGACTGTGTGGGGTCTTGTGGATTTGTAGAAAACTAATTTCATTCATGAACATTAAAGTCAGTGGTTGAGTCACTCTCAAGGCTAACTTTAGCTAGCAGCATGCTAACAGATCAGGTTTCTTTAGCATCCCCCTTTTTTTTCTGGATGTAGGCAAGGCAAGGCAAGGCAAGGCAAGGCAGCTTTATTTGTATAGCGCATTTCATACACGAGGGCTGTATACTGACAAATGTCTGTTTAAGTTCAGTCGTTCTCCCCCGTCATCTCCACAATGGTTCTTTTGCACATCAAACATTTTGCACTGCTATTTTTGGCATTTACAGTAAAATCTTTGGAAGCAAACATCACAATTCAAGCCAGCTCTTTTAGGCATCCTGGCAGGAACTGTTGCTGAACAAGACTGCACATGATTATGCATGAAAGAGAACATACCTCCTTGTTAGAAATTATACAAAGACTGTGAAAAAAAGTCTTTATCAATGAATAGGTCTTCCTCTTCATTTTCAAAGTCCAGCTGAAGTCAAATCAAGTGTGTCAAGTGTGATGAAAAACAGAGACCATGTGCAAACAATGAAGGCTAAATTAACAAAAGCCAAAAAGAAAAACATAAAAAAATGTATTTATTATCAGTCCATACAAAGGTCACCAGGAAAACAACTAGGGTGCTGGGAAAGGTTAACGATGATCTGAAAAAGAAGGAAATAGAAACACTTAATACACTGATCCTAATCAAGACACAGGTGTGACAAACGGGACACAGGTAAAACCAATCAAGGCAGGGCGCTCAATGAAAGAGGCAGGAAAACAAAGGCAGGAAGTCAATATAAAGCTGACATACTTGGGCAAGAACTACAAAAATAAATCAGGAAACACAAAGGGGTAATGAATAATAATACAAATGGCAACAATGACAATGAACAATAAGACATAATCTCTAATAAGCAGAGGAAAGACAAAAGGATAACTCAGGACTAATACAGACATTAACACAAGGGGCTAGAATGTCCAATATAAATCAGGAAATCAAAGCCAGACACAGCACTACAAAAATACAAAACATACAAAAGTAACCCATGACACTTGAGTGGTAATAATTAGGACTCAAGTCTGACTCAAGTCTGACTCAAGTCCTTGGGCCATTTGGTTCTGGTTGAGGAACATTTCTCTCACATGTAATCATTACCTTTGATGTACTGTATTTGTGAGAGAACTTCATCACTGTTAGTCAAATTTTGTATTGTCATTATTAATTCATATTAATAACCAGTAACAGCAAGACGGCAAGGCCTGCTCATTAAGCTCTTAATATAATTCCATACAATCACACACAGCTTCACAGTAAGATATATCAGCTCCCTATACATCATGACTCATCTCTTATGAAATGCTTGAACTCTGTCCTTTCTTCTCTACAGCCTTGGAGCTGCTCCAAGTCTGTCATTTATTAGCTGCTGCTCTACGTTCTCCACCCTGTTTACATCCCTCCTGCTGTTCGTGGATGGACATTCATCATCAGATGGCTGCTTGGGAGTTTCCTTTAGTCCTGCACTCACCTTGAGTAAATATAGAAGAAGCTGTGCCACAGGGTGGATAAATGAGCTGGATGGGTACATCCATGCTGTTACATACATCTTTTTTGTATGATTTGAATGCAGGCACATACACTGGACACACTATAAGTGGTAGGAACATATATTCTAAAAACACTCTTTTGGATGAATAAGTCATTTTTTCTATGAAACATTATCAGTCAATACTGCACATAAGTTTTATTCAGGTGGCCTAGCAGTACCCAATATGTTTTTACACTATATGCGTGCTATTTGGACAAGGCTGCATTCATATCTCAGTCTTTAAACTTGTGTGGACTCTTTGGCATGTTCTCCGGAGTCCCTTTGGAGCTTGGTGACATGTAAACCAGATACATTTGAACATAAGAAATAACCTACTTATTATGAACCCTAAGGTGTGGCATGAGTTCTCTGATTTTATGGATAAAGGAGGTGTAGAATTGCTGTTGTCGCCCATATTTCATAACCTGTAATTCATACTCAGATTACAGCTCTCAATATTCAAATCTTGGGATGGCAAAGGGAATCAACGTGATAGGGGACATATTTGAGTATAACATCTTGATATCAAATTTTAATTCTCTGAAGATCACTTTGTTAGCTTTGACAGCTGTAAAATGGATCTTGGGACCTTTTTTCCAATATTTTGTGGTTGCAATTGAATTCCTAGATACTTGAGTCACCAAAGAATTAGGGATTGTTAAGAGCACAATAAGAAAGGATCCAGGGCTTTTCCTGCTGGGCTTGCCTTTTAAAGGATCAGCACCCTCTCACAATTATTAAAATACTACTGGACAAACACCTGCTTCTTGCTAGCAAGGCATTCTGTTGAAATTGGTTAAAGACGCTCCACCCTTAATGACACTGTGATTTAGGGAGATCTTTGGTGTTATGCCACATGAAAGGATAAGTGCAGTCTTTAGGACAGTTGATGCCTCATTTCATAGAATTTGGAATCCTGTCCAGTGATTATTTGCCTTCAGATCTCAAACACATGCTTCTGAAGGGACAGCTCCCTTCAGAGTGGATGCAGGCGGTGGTTTGTCTGTGAAGGTTCTCAGTCATCCAAGTCATGGTAATTCAAGGCTTGATCCGAGAGGCAACTGGACTTGGTAAAAGTGTCTTGTATCACATAAAGAATATCATACAGTGTCTCTCAGATCAGGTCTGCTGATAAGTGTTATACTTGGATGTTTTTTTAATCCATCCATCCATCCATCCATCTTCTTCCGCTTATCCGGGTCCGGGTCGCGGGGGCAGCAGTCTCAGCAGGGAAGCCCAGACACTCCTCTCCCCGACCACTTCCACCAGCTCTTCTGGGAGGATACCGAGGCGCTCCCAGGCCAGCTGAGAGACATAGTCTCGCCAGCGTGTCCTGGGCCTTCCCCGTGGCCTCCTCCAGTCGGACATGCCCGAAACACCTCCCCAGGGAGACGCCGGGAGGCATCCTAACCAGATGCCCGAACCACCTCATCTGGCTCCTCTCGATCCGGAGGAGCAGCGGCTCTACTTTGAGCCTCTCCCGGATGTCTGAGCTCCTGACCCTATCTCTAAGGCTGAGCGCAGCCACCCTGCGGAGAAAGCCCATTTCGGCCGCTTGTATTCGCGATCTCATTCTTTCGGTCACTACCCACAGCTCGTGACCATAGGTGAGGGTCGGAACGTAGATTGACCGGTAAATTGAGAGCTTTGCCTTCTGGCTCAGCTCTCTCTTCACAATGACAGACCGGTACAGCACCCGCATCACTGCAGACGCCGCCCCGATCCGTCTGTCAATCTCCCGCTCCCTTTTCACTCGTGAACAAGACCCCGAGATACTTGAACTCCTCCGCCTGGGGCAAAGACTCCCCTCCGACCCGGAGAGGGCAGGCCACCCTTTTCCGACTGAGCACCATGGCCTCAGACTTGGAGGTGCTGATCCCCATCCCCGCTGCTTCACACTCAGCTGCAAACCGTCCCAGCGCGAGCTGGAGGTCACCGCACGATGGAGCCAATAGGACGACATCATCTGCAAAGAGCAGAGACGGAAGGCCACCGAACCGGAAACCCCCCGCCACTTGGCTGCGCCTAGAAATTCTGTCCATAAAAGTTATGAACAGAACCGGTGACAAAGGGCAGCCCTGGCGGAGTCCAACCCCCACCGGGAACGAATTCGGCTTACTGCCGGCAATGCGAACCAGACTCTGGCTCCGACAATAGAGAGACTGAATGGCCCGTAGCAACAGGCCATCCACCCCATATTCCCGGAGCACCCTCCAAAGGATATCTCGGGGGACACGGTCGTAAGCCTTCTCCAGGTCCACAAAGCACATGTGGACTGGTTGGGCAAACTCCCATGCCCCCTCCAGCACCCTCCCGAGGGTGTAGAGCTGGTCCAGTGTTCCACGGCCAGGACGAAAACCAGCATGACTGTCACCAGCAGCCTTGCGACCGCAGCTCTGGACAGCCCCCTCAGCAATGGCAACGTTGAACCGGGCCCATTTCGACTCCACGTCCCCCGCCACCCCCGGAATGCGGTCAAAGCTTTGCCGGAGGTGGGAGTTGAAAACCAAGCTGACAGGGTCCTCCGCTAGACGTTCCCAGCAGACCCTCACTGTTCGTTTGGATCTACCAGGTCTGTCCGGCATCCTCCCCCGCCACCTGATCCAACTCACCACCAGGTGGTGATCGGTTGACAGCTCTGCTCCTCTCTTCACTCGAGTGTCCAGAACATACGGCCGCAGATCAGCCGATACGACTACAAAGTCGATCAGCGATCTGCGACCTAGGGTGCCCTGGTGCCACGTGCACTTGTGAACACCCTTATGTTCGAACATGGTGTTCGTTATGGACAAACTGTGACTCGCACAGAAGTCCAACAACTGAACACCGCTCGAGTTCAGATCAGGCAGGCCGTTCCTCCCAATCACACCCCCCCAGGTCACGCTGTCATTGCCCACGTGAGCATTGAAGTCCCCCAGCAGGACAATGGAGTCCCCAGTCGGGGCGCCTTCCAGCACCCGTCCCAAAGACTCCAAAAAGGGTGGGTACTCTGAACTGCCGTTCAGTGCATAAGCACAAACGACAGTCAGGACCCGTTCCCCGACCCGAAGGCGCAGGGAAACAACCCTTTCGTCCACCGGGGAAAACTCCAACACACAGGCAGAGAGCTGGGGAGCTATGAGCAAGCCCACACCCACCCTTCGCCTCTCACCCGGTGCAACTCCAGCAAAGAAGAGGGTCCAACCCCTGTCGAGAAGGTTGGTTCCGGAACCCGAGCGGTGCGTAGAGGTGAGCCCGACTATATCTAGCCGGTATCTCTCAACCTCCCGCACCAACTCCGGCTCCTTCCCCACCAGAGAGGTGACGTTCCATGTCCCAAAAGCCAGTTTCCGTAACCGAGGATCGGACCGCCAAGGCCCCCGCCTTTGGCCGGCGCCCAATCCACTTCGCACCGGACCCCTGTGAGTCCCCCTGCAGGTGGTGAGTCCACGGGAGGACGGATCCATGTATCCCAATTCGGGCTGAGCCCGACCGGGCCCCATGGTTGAAGGTCCGGCCACCAGGCGCTCGCCTGCGGGCCCCAACCCCAGGCCTGGCTCCAGGGTGAGGCTCCGGTGGCCCTCCGGACAGGGTACACTTAGTCCTGTTCTTTTTCTTCATCAGGTGTCTTTGGGCCGCACTTTGTCTGTCCCCTCATCTAGGACCTGTTTGCCTTGGGAGACCCTACCAGGGGCAATTGCCCCCGACAACATAGCTCCTAGGATCATTAAGGCACTCAAACCCCTCCACCACGTTAAGGTGGCGACCCATGGAGGAGTGTTTTTTTTTTTAATCAATTAATTTATTTATTTTCTGTGTATTTGGGGGTGGATAGGGCTAGTGGTTGGGGGTCAGGTTTTATATATGCCCTGTACATGCACCACTGTGAGCCTTTTCCATTGTGTTCTAAAAATAATAGAAATGCATTTTAAATGTTGGACTTTTGGCATCTGTAATCAGCTATTCAGGGTGTTTCCGGTCCTGACAGGATTTGATGCATGACATCCACTCTTTATCCCTATGTTTCCTGCCTCGCTCCAGCTTTTCTCTGTATTGAAGGCTAAAAAGGTCCCTAAGAAAAAATCATTCAAAAAATGTGTTTTGTGATAGGGATTTAGGGATGTCTTTTTTTCACCCTTTTTCTCCTTAGCATGACACAGAACCTCACTCAGACAATTCATCTGAAATGTGTGCAGAGATGCAAATTCACATTGCACTTCACCTTGAATGGGAGCAAATTTCCAGCCACACCCCTCTGTATGCAGCGTGTCCACACCAGTAGTTGCAAGTATTGTTAGCATTTTGAGCTAGCAGGCTGTAACTACACTTTTCATTCTCCCTACCTTAAGCTTTATCTACTTTACTGTAGATTACTGCTACTGCATTAACACCTTGTCTGAACAGCATGCAAGCATCCTAAGTATATTGTTGCAGAGTCGGTAAGGACCATTTGAAGTTGCACCTGTTGTGCAGTAACCTTGACTCCTCTGTCCTCATTGACTTAGATAAGTTTCCCATCAACATTCAGCTCACTTTGAGACTCTAACCCTCCACCCTCTGTTTCCACTCAGCTCCTTCTGGTATTTACCCCCCCTGTCTCTCCCTCTGCGTTCTTCTCCTTCCTTCCCTCACTCCACGTTCCTGCACCTTTTTATCTCTACGTGCCCTACCCCTCTCCCTCCATATCACTGTTGCCCCCCCACCCCCCTTGGTTTAATGAAGTCTGCTCTTGTGTAATCTTCCTGCGATCAGGCCCTCTCACCTCCCCTCTCTGACTCAGGTGTGTCCTCAAACAGAGAGTCATTGTTCTCCAGATCCTCCGCTGAAGCCTGCCTGGCACAAGCACACACCTGCAACCAACAATGATACCTTTATTCACCTTACACACACATAAACATACTCACACACACACACACACACACACACACACACACACACACACACACACACACACACACACACACACACACACACACACACACACACAGCATGAACTCTCAAACAACATGTCGACAAGCTGAGGAACGAGCTCTCCGGCAGCATCTGAATGCAGACGGTCTGAAATCACCTATCGTTATCTCGGGTGAACCGACAGGAAAAAAGTAGCCGTGGAGGGAGGGAGGGAGGGAGGGAGTGCAAGAAGAAATAGAAATGGCGTGGATAACATGGCCAAGTTGTTGTTTGTACAAGCAGGTGTCATATTTGATTACCCCGGACAGGGGATCAGCCTGGAGGAGGAGCTTTCACACTAACTGAGACTCACAGTTAATGTTTAGTGTGTATCAGTGACAGAGGCATCACTCTATTTGCATTCCCTGGCTTACAGTTTGGTTTCATATGCTCTCAGGCGATGTGTCTCAAAAATCAAAGATGATCTTTTCTCCACAAAAGCAAGACAGAGGGGATTTCCAATACACCTGCTGCAGTTTATGTTTAGGGAAATGGCCAACTAATCCTCTTTTTCCAGTGTCTTCTCCTGAAACCTGAAGTCACTGAGTACCTGAGGGCAGGTAGAGGAGGAAAGGATGGTGACAGCAGGGGCAGAATAAAGAAAATCAAATAAAGAGGGGGGAGAACAAGGCACTGCAGGGAAGATAAAGGGAAAATAAGAGGTAATAAAAGGAGGAAAAGGAGAGCAAAGGAAGGGTCTGCGTCTCTTGTGTCTGAGATGTCACATCAGCATCACCTGTTAGCGGGTGCAGGCCTGCAGGCGAGGTCTCAGATATCAACCCTTGTGTGTGTGTGTGTGTGTTTGTGTGTGTGTGTGTGTGTGTGTGTGTGTGTGTGTGTGTGTGTGTGTGTGTGTGTGTGTGTGTGTGTGTGAGTGTGTGTGTGTGTAGAAGAAAGACGGAGGCACCCCTGGTTGTGATAGGATTTCACCTCGCCGTGTACAGTAAACACACCGTCTTGCCCGAGGATAACATGTAGACACCAGGAAGAATCCTTCCACCCATCCCTCAGGTTAGATGAAGTGTGTGTCAGGTGTGCACTGATTTTCAGATACTCACCATACTGGACACAAAGGGAGGGAACCAAAAAAAGACAGAAAACATCCCACATTGTGTGGCACAGTGTTCTGCTCGACAGGAATGTTCTCTGTATGAAGGAGGGACAGGGGTTAAATCAGGAGATCCACTTTTGGCTTCAAACCAAAAGAAGTTCACAACCTCAGCTTTCCAGTTCCAGTTCTTTGCCTGAACTCCAATTTGCGGTGGGAACACTGTAAAGTTGTGAAGTATTTTGAGAATAATCTAAGTGGGTTATATGCCTCTCTGACGTTGGAACATGGGGGAAAGGGGAGGGGTATGAGTGAGGGGGGGGGGTACGGATGGGGAGAGGGGGGTATAGGAGGCCTTTTGTAATTCTACATGTGACAGGAGCGAAGCGAGGGATGGAAATAGAACAATGGAAGAAATGCTGAGCTTCTAAGGAGGCCCTCAAAGACTTCCAACTCAGAGGCTGATAAAAGCCCCTCTACTTCATATCCCAGCACCCCCTTTTCTGTCTCTCAGACACACACACACACACACATCCACACACCCATACACACAGCTCTCTGAAGAGAATATCTTCAAGCTTTGTGCGCGTGCAGCTGAGCGACAGATCGCCAGGGTGTGACAACGATGATGGTTTCAAGCTGAGGAGACGTCTTGGAACAGAGTCACGGCAGTGTCACATCCTGATCGTGGCGCGATGAAAGCAGAGTAAACATGGTAAACATGCCAGGAAATTTTGGTCAAAACTCTGAAAGTGAGCGGTACAATAGGAGGATGTGAGTGTCTGAAAAGTGAAACAGTCTCAATCCACAGTTGGGTTGACAGTGGACTCACGTTATGCTATCTCCAAGGCACAGTGAGCTGCTGAAGGAAAATGTGACTTTTGGGTGTAATGCGAGGTGAAGCCCGGAATGGTCAGTCAAAAGTGAACTTACTTTATATTCTAGTTGTATTAAATGTATGAACAGGGCTAAACTGAAGAAAACACATTGCGTTTGGAAATTTGAGGATTTTGCCCCAAATTGCACTCTTCTTTACCGCATCATGTGTGGTGAAGACAAGAAGATACAGGCAGTAATTTGATGGTAAATTATGGCCTTAGAAAATAAGAGTGTGAATTAATCTTGGGACAATTTGTTCTCTGCAAGTATTGGCTTGTGTGGCACTGAGGAGATTTGTTGCGTGCTATTGAAGTTACTGATGCTATAATCCAAATTAATCTATAACGGTAACTTCACCTGATCATGTATAGTGCAGTATCATGATCACTGAAAAATGTGATCAATGACGAATTACACTGACATTTTCATACTGTACTGGATGGTACTCCAATGATTTCTCAACAGCAAATGTAAGCAGGTGCATCAGTTGTTGCATTACTTTTTGATGAATCAGCTCTTAAAGGCCTGAATAATCACCACACCTGCATTGTACATTTACTGTTGTTGACAAATGTAAACAAAATAAAACATGTCATTACATTTATACAGCTGTGACCTTAAAGCTCTCTCCAGCTTTCTGTATACCTGTCCGGAAACCCAGGCTTAGTTTTGCCGACATTTTTGGTACCAATAAGGGATGACATACTTGGTGTGGAGCTCAGTGCCATAGTGGCGCAGCTGTGATGAAGAAAGTGATGAATGTATAAGCAAGAAACATGTATTTGACCTGTAACTTCACAAAAACTGTATTATGATGTGTGTATTGATATATTTCTCTTTTTTACCCTAAAATGACCCCTGCACTGACAAATGATACTACAAACCTCCATCTGAGAATAATTCTAGATATTTCTGTAACTCAAATTGTAAAACCATGAACATTTGATATTGCTTGTCTCTTTTGTTAGCATGGCCTTCTTGTGCATCTCTAGCAGAATACTGTTAGGTCATGCTCACCTCAGTGGCTGATTGAACATTTCAAATGACAAAAAGTGAAAAAGGTCTAACCCTTTTCAATGAACGCCTGAACCAACATCTTCTCTGCTTGTAGTTGTTTCAAGGTCTTTTCTTTTTGACACTTTATCCCTATTTTTATCCACACTTGTGCACCATAAGCCAGACCAACAAAACCAACTGTAAATGTAACTAATTTCTATTGGGTCTGGCTTGTCTGGTACTGTATCTGACGCATATGAAGGGGGCTGTGATTTGACTTTACCCATATAGAATTTTGACTTTATTCTCCTTAATTTCTGACTTTATTCTTTAAATTCCTAATTTTATTTTCAAAAAATTACAACTTTATTCTCAAAATAAGTTTCTTCTACATAATGGGGCCCTAATCCTTAAATAAAGTGAAGTAAACTACCAATCCAAGGTTTTCCCTGACTATCAAAGCAATCCACACAATCCAGCTCTGAGCAAAATCCTGCTGATTCTTGGATTATCAGAGGCTAGCTAAAATTAAGAGGTCATAAATGTGAAAATTAGGGATTTACCACAAAGAAACAATTTCTGTTTTAGCTGAGGCTGGTTGCTTCTACATAAAGAGGCTCTTTTATTTCCCTCTAATGTGTGAGAGCTTGATGTGTTTCTTCTTAGCGTATTTCATGTGTGTGGTGCCTTAGAGTGTATTTAGTGCCTACACTTCATGCTGTTGCTGAAGAACTTTTGTCTTCAACTCCTTTATAGTTCCTCCTTGTGAAGCATGTTGAGAGAGGGAAGCTAATTAGAGTCGCCCAGCCTTGGAAGTTGAGGAGTAGGGGGGATAGTTAGCTGGCGGACTCATGGCGGCTCTCTGTGACATGATTGATTTGGACTGTCACAGCGCTCAGCTGGATGTCATTGCATGGCGACAAATAAAGGATTACATCGTCTCATGGTAGTGCCCCCAACTCCCCCGCCAACGCCGCCATCATTGTTCCTTGAACATCAAAGCACAAAGGAGGAACATTAGCATTTTTAATCAGAGGCGAGGCCGGGCGCTGTGCAGGCACCCAGCGCTGGATTGTTTCTTTAATCTCTGGGTGCCCCCACTTCTCCTCTTAAAATGATCTCACCGAAAACACTGGGTACACACACACATACACATCCTGACTACACAGACATTTAGACAAACACACAGTCACTCATATAAAGGGCCATTCCGGGGGTTACGGGGTGACCCGGTGGTGGAAAATTAACGAGACCCATCTGCAGTCAGACTTCAATTAGTACTTGAGAATTTGCCCTCATTTCAGCAGACAAAAGTCTACGCTTTTTTCACAATCTTTTTTTACAGCTCAGCAAACGAGGTCCAGAATGTATTTGTCCTCCTCTGCCTGGTGCACGGCCTCCCTTGGAACATGCAGATGGATAATTAGGGCTATACTCCTGGTGAGAGGACAAAGATGATGCTAATTCCATTCATAAAGGGGTCTTCCGCTAATTACACACAGAGTTGCTCTCTCTGCCGAGTGAACAATTGCACAGCTGAGTGGTTAAGGTTAAAGGGAGCAGCGTTCATGTTTGGAATCAAACAAGATTAGCAATGATTGGTGTGTCCCTTCAGCCCTCTCAGACATAATTTACCTAATAAAGTACCTGAACTACTTCTTTTTTCAAAGTCAGCCTGAAAGAAAAGAATGAAGTAAAACTTTCTGTTGACGATTCAGATAGTCAGGAACAATATCTTTTTTCTTTTTTCCTCCAAGATTTAAGCGAAACAGCACTCACTAAGGCATCTTGTTTAAATTTGGTGCAAATTAAATGGCTCACAGACTCTCTTTTGTCAGTGTTTGGGCCCAAACAATGAGTGACTTATTATCAGAAGATGGAGGAATAAAAGAACACAGAGGGAGCAGAGAGAAAGGGAGAGATTGGAGACAAAAGAGAAAGCAAGATCAAAAATATCCAGAGGTACTTTCAACACAATAACCACTTTCTGTTTAAAACTGGTTTTATAATTCCACACATAAACTTCAGATACTATATGATGTAAATTAAAGCCAATCTGTTTCAAAGTTGCATCCTGAGAATGTAGTAAGGGTGTGGATCACCAGTTTAATTACAGTATGATGTATTGATTCTTTGAAAACTAGATATGAAGCAATATGATTGTCTCAATATTATTATTAATTGACTCTCATTTTACCTCCCCTTTGACTTGATCGTAGAGCCTTGGTATACATACTTCACCTAAGTGCTGTCTCAGTAGGATTGAATATATCGACTCTACATCACGTTGTATCTTTCGGAAACTATCATTCTTGACAACACTGCAAGGCCTCCTGTCTTTATGGATGAATGTAAAAATTGCACATGTGCAGATCAGCTTTCATGAATAAAAGTTGATTAGAGGTGTTAGCTGGAAGCAGCATCTTTTGTAATGCTAAGATTAGCATCTTGGTTGATGCTGAGGTGTACCAGAGCAGAAACTTTGAAACAGGTGAGCATGAATTAAAAAAAAAACTGTCTTAAAGATAATTTTGATTTGATCATTGATCAACCAATTTCATCTCACGATATTATCTTTAAAAAAATCCACGTGGGGGCGCTGGTGGCCAAGCGGTCTAAGCGTCCAACGTATTGAGGCTATAGTCCTTGTCTCAGAGGTTGCCAGTTCAACATCCGGCCGGTCGACCAGTTACTGCATGTCTTTCCCCACTCTCTACTTCCCGCATTTCCTGTAGCTCTTCAGCTGTCCTATCCAATAAATGCGAAAAAGACCGAAAATATATCTAAAAAAATTATAATAATAAATAAATTCCACGTGATCCACAATAACGATATTGTAAAAATATTCATTGGAAACTTTGGGGGGAGGGGAAACAAAAACGTTATCAGTCATCTTCAACTTTTAAGGTCATTTCATTTTTTGGAAAAACACCTGGGCATAATAAGTGGAAAATAGTCTGTAACCATAATTGATCAAAAAATGTAAAAAAAAAAGTAGACTCAACCAGATTAACTAATAAAAAAACATCCCCAAGGCCCAACTTCTGACAGAAATATGCCAACTAAATCAACATCACTAGCTGACCACAGACAACTGCTCACCAACTGTCTTTGGCTTGATGCCCACTGATCATGTCTTTAGCTTTTTCTCTGACCATTTTTAGTTTTCTTCCTTTTGCAGTCACTGTATTTCCTGAGTGTTTCTCATCACCTCTGACATGAATTGCGCTGCAGTAGAAGCCACACTGCAGTAAAGTCTAGCTGGCTGGCTAACAACCAAGTCTTCTTCTTCTTTTGCTCCTGCTTCTACTTCATCGTCTGTCAAAAAATATACATAAGTATTATTCCTCTTACATCCCTGAGTTTTGTAGAGTTATATACAGTACTACAAACATTCCATCTCAAAACTCTTCATGGTGATGCATTCAAGGACACTATGACATCCAACAACTGCTTATGTGCCTAGTTACAAACAGTGCATTCATGTGTGATGTGACTAAATCAAACCCAAACGATCAGTAAACACAGAAGTTGTCAAAGGTAGAAAAAACAATTGAAATAGTTTACTACAGCAGGAAGATTTCTTTTTGATGCTGAGAACTTGTCATTTATAGAAAATGACAAGGAAACTTAAAAAGTAAACAAATAAACTAGAACAAATGTGGATGATTTTTAACATTCATACTGAGCACAATTAAGAGTGACTTGAAAGGAAATAAATCATTTGTATTCTTATCTATTTAACAGAATTCCTCAAGATACTTTTTTTCAGCAATTCCAAATGAAGTTCATCTGGGATTATTCCCAGGATGAATGATATAAAGAGGCGGTTTTATTGAGTTCTTAAAAGACTCGGGGGACACAATAGATTTCACATCTTGATCATCCAGTATGAGCTAGTATTAGCTTTTGAAAAGAGACATGTTTCTTGGTAAACTGTATCCCATTACATGTTTAAAGGCAGTTTTAAATGCCTGTCAGTTGAATTTATAGTTTTAGAAAAAATTTGTGAAAACCAGTCATTGCCTGGAAGGAAGGTGATCTTTGATGGAACAATCTTATTCACTTGTGTGAAATGTTTATTTTTTGCAATGAAATAGGTGAAAAGAAAAAAAATCAATTAACATTTACAGACATACTCACCAGAAAACTAAAACTATCAGTGCATGTGTTAATACATGCAGTGGTCTGCTTTAAAGTTGGTGTGCCGGTTAAACTCAGATCGAACACAGAACAAGAAAACAAGATTTGCAGATGGTCATAATGAGGTAGCTTCAACACAGTACTCTGAAGGTACAATTTAACATCTTTGCTTTCTTGGTAACCACCCGGCTGTGTTATTTACTTGATTCTGATTGGTCAACCCCCCCCCCCCCCCCCTCACAAAAGTAGGGATACTAGAGACAACCACACCACACACTTCATATCAAATCAATTCTGGGAAAGTAGTCCAGCACATTCGTGAACTTAATGATTTCATCTGTTCCTGTCGACAATGTGGCCAAAAACGCCTCAATAAACAACACGGAGCACCACATTTGTGGTTACCAGTCACAAGCACAGAGAAGACGAGAGGTAGTGAGCAACAGTGAGCGATGTTAAGAACCAAAAGGCGCTGAGTGAAAGAACCGTCGACAAAATTGAAAAACGGTAAAAGGCCAACATGAAGCAACCACAAAGTGCATCACAGAATGATGCTTTGGTGGTGTCAGAGGACTGATTGAGTGAAAAGAAATGATCAACAGAAAAGTCACGAACTCAGATTCAGTGAGTATTTTAGCAAAGGGACTGCTGGGATAGATCTGAGGTGCACTGCTGGGCTTCCTGTGGAAACACGAGCACGTGAGTGGGTGCAAAACAGTTCCGGACTGCACAGTGCTGGCCCAATGAACATGCTTACTGAGGAATCAAGGAGTAACATCACATATAGAAAACCATTCTTGTAACTTATACTAGTAAATATACATATTTTTTGTAACACTTTGAATTGTAAAGCAAATGCTGTATGTCACAGACCGTAATCTATAGCCATGTAAAAACTGTTAGACACGTTAAAGCCTATGTACATTCATAAAGACTTTATATGCAGTTTTACATATAGCTTTACTTATTGATGTATTGCTACCTAATGACCTACTGTGCCAACTTTCCTTAGGAGCATATCATTCTTGAAAATTCACCACTTTGGCACACAGTAACACTTGCATGAGAGGCAAAAATGAAGATCCCAAACAACAAAAGCAAAGGAGTTTAGTGGGGCGGCTGGAAGAAACAGGCCCTAATCTGCATGATCATCACTATGGCACGCGCTAGTGATCAAATACGGAGGGGGCTAAATAATAGATCACAATGAGGCTGTCACTGCCTTTTGTTTTGATGTGTGCACTGTGATGAGGCAGAGAATGTGCCTTGCAGTTTAACTTACAGACTGCTGCTCATCTACAGTAGTGTGGCACATTTGCCCTGTCACCCGCTGCACATGACTCGATTTGAGAAGAGAAAGGAGCAGGATAAGAGAGAGCTGTCACACCGAGAGAGGATGTGATCGCTACTAAAATTAGATAGTGATAACATTTTCTGGAAAGAGACTGAATGAAAGTGAACAAACTGAGGCAAAGGTTGTCTCACCCTACCGCAAATGGTAAGACGACTTTGAAACGGTGACTATGATGTGCACGGAAATGAAAGAGACAAAAATACAGGAGGGAGCAAACGGCTGCTGATTACAGTGTTGAGGAAGAAAGAAAGAAGAGGGGAGGGAAGAAAACAAATTTGAGTCATCATCGCTAATCGTGTTATCATACTTTGATGTGTCAGTGGCATACACAATGTATTTCTATCATTTTATGACTTTTAGTGCACACATGATGGCAGAGGATTACATTTGTCAGAAGGGGGGGGTCTTTGAAAAAGATATGCTAATATAGCCAAGGAGCAAAAGAACAACATCAAATATGTACCAACCAATAGCCACAGGACTTTCAAGTCTTAATATCCCTCAGAAGTACTTTATCTGCGCACCACAACCTGCATTTACAGCACAAACAGGAAAAGAGCCAGTTGTAGCTTCAAAGCACCGCTGGTCAACGAGTTTAATTCCTGATCAGGCTCAATAAAGGTTATCAGCTGGACTGCTAATAAAACAAAGGTGAGTGCACATATGCAAACGTTGTTAGCATGTTTCGCACCGCCCCCTCTTTCTCTTCTTCTCTCCCTCTCTACTCCTTTTCCTCTCTCCTTCTTTCATGCTAGACGTTTGATTTTTTTTGCCAGCGTTTTAAGTTCTGCATCAAAGTGACTGGAAACAATATGCGACCCGCCTGACTCTGACTCTCTTCTTGCTCTCCCGCAGTCAGCGTTTGGAATCATAGCAGGGTGGTGCTTGTTTGATAGCTTGATAGTCATTTGTTTTGATCTGCGACTCCTTTGTCTCTGTTTGGGTCTGAAACAATAAGAGATTAGAACCCTAGACTGAGGGTGCAAGCGCAGAAAAGAACAAATGCTTTCTTTGTTGTTCTCCTTTCAAGTTTGCTTCTTTTTTTTCCACAAATCTTGCAATCTTTTTTCGCCTCCGAGTGACTTGCTGTGCTCTTAAAGCCCCCTAAAAAGTCTCTGTCAGACGGTTGTTATGCGCTCAAGCAATAATGAATTGGAGCTGTTGCATACGCAAAAGGTTTCCTCGCAAACTTTCTAGCACAACAGGCACAATTGGTTCCTGTGGCTCAGTGATGGTATCCCAATTATGAAACCATGAACGCAGTGAGAAGGGATGCATGACGTGAGCATCACAGTGAGGAGAGTGGTAATGGAATGGGGACCATATTAAAGATCTTTTTCTCCATCTTCAAACATCAAGGCAGGAGACAAAGAAGAAGAGGAGGAGAGAAAGTGCAGCCTACCAGTAGAGGCCTTGACTGAAGATGAAAGCTTTCTAGAAATCAAAGAAGCCCCACCACTCATTATACCTTGGTGGGATGCCTCAATCCCCATTCGCCACAGTTACAACAGAGGATGCCAGACTGGAGGTGGACAGAGGATTCAAGGTGAAGGTCAAAACTTATTGCGATACTTTCTTGGTCAAGCATAAAGCCCGGAAATCTAAAAAATGTTGAAACTCTAGGAATTCCAGCCTCACTGGGATGGAAATGGTCAGAATTGCCACATGAATGTCCTAAAGTGACTAAAAATGAATGATAACGGTCAGTATTTAGACTACATGTAAGAGACTGGTGGCTAAAATGAGGCTAAAGAAGCATCTTCCCCTCATATGAAAGAATTCAGATATAAATATCTCCCTCTTTCTCTTCAGAAAGCCCAGAGATAATGCTTTATGGAGACAGGGAGCTACAGTGAGGTTACTGCAGGGTTGGCAAGGAGGTCAGCAATTTTAATAAGCAGGACACAATCTGATAAGGACATGAGGCCACGTTGACACACTTAGTCTGCGAGGCTCATCCTGGACAGTCACCTACACTGCCTCATTTCCTCCCATCATGCCTTCCCCCTCCCTCCGCCCCCTCTTGTCCTCTCCCATCCCTCTGTTGTTTCGTTTTATCTCTGCGAAAAATAATGAAAGCAAGCACTTGCAAGTGAGTCTCCATTGATGTTCGAATACACAACCAGCAGATTCAAAAACACATTCTGGGATCAAAGTGAAAAGAGGGAGGGAGGGGGGGGGCTTCTTCTTTCCAATGAAATTAGGAGCGGAGAGGAGTCTCGGGTGCAGAGCTCATTTGCTAAGACTGTGAGGCAAATAGTCGTTAAAGAATGGCCCGTAAGTAGGCATTAAATGGAAATTCCTGTGATTCCTCTGGATTAGCATAAGAACCTTTTCTTGCCAGGACAGCTAATAATATTCATTTAAAATAAATACATGAGAAACGAATCTGTTTGAAAAGCCAGGCGATTGCACATATTTACTGAAGGGGCCGTCGAAATGAAAGAATGGAGATTCAAGAGTGCTCGGAGGGATGTGGACTTGCGAATCGTCGCTTCTTTGAAGTTCCAGAGCCTGGAAAATTAAAGTCTTTACAAAAAATTAGGGGAGGAGAACGGTTTCCATTCAGTAGACGTTGAGGGGAACCCAAGGCTAAAGGTGTCAAGTACTTAAAGTTATGTTAAATTAACTTATTAATCTAGTTCGTCATAATTCTGCAAACAGATAGTAACCTTTCATCTTGTACCTATGACAGCAGTGACTTCCTGTTGAACTATGAGGAGCACGACTAATACTGCCATGGGTTTTTGCCCCTGATTCAGTGTGTAGCAGTAACAAGAGATGTGAAAGTTTTATTTTGTTGGCAAAGTCTCGAATCTTTGACTTGAAAAAGGAAGTTCTCAGTAGTCCAAACACATCAGGCCTCTGTTGCTCATAGGTTCTCTGTTGCTCGTAAGTTCGTAGGCCAAGCCAATTAAAATGACCCCCCTACCCTCCGAAAAACAAACACACCCGCACACACACTCTTTGGCAAGGCCTTGTTTATATACCCTGTGTCAGCAAATGTGTCAATGTGTGTCCTGTGTGTGCCGCCTTCTAATGATGCTGGCCCATCACGATGGCCCAGTCAGACACTGACAGCCAAGCGCTAAAGTGGAGGAACTCCAGCCGTTTCTATAGCTACTGTGGAGTTCAAAGGCAGACATCTTTTTCTGAGCATAACAAGAGAAGAAAGAGGCCATCACAGAGCAAGAGACCAAAGACGACCTCCAGGGTTATACGTCAAACCTAGCCCCCTAGACCCGCAGACCCTCGCAGCCCCCCTTACCCCATGGTGTGCAGGCTTGGTCTCTGGATCTGTGGCTGGATTGTCAGAAGCCTCAGACGAGGTCAACAGAGCCAGGTAAAGATTCTCCTATCAGTATTATATTAGCCCACTTTCTTAAAGTCAAGGCTTTGAAGTGACACCAAAGTCTGTTGCAAGTATCTCTCATCGTATGTCCTTTTTTCTAAAACACTGCAGTGTCGACATTTCAAGCATCTTTCAGCGTTTAATGTTGAGCCTTTGATTTTTTTTAAGACACTAATTTTAACATCTTCAAGGGACAAGTGAAGGCTCTGCATTTGGGTTCTTTTGTCTGCTGTCTTCTGCCCTTTCTCTCTTTATGAAATGAAAAGATCTTAAAAGGAGAACTTGTTAAAAGGAGGATCTCCTTCAAAAGTAATGCAGAATGTGCTTTTTGGTGACATTTGTGCTATTTGGCCATTTTAACATGAAGCCTGTCATCACAAGGCTACTTCTTTTGCTCTTTAAAGACATCTTTTCAAAGCGAGCAGACAAAGAATGCATTTCAAGAGGCAAACAAACTTGGATTGAGAAACCTTTCATATATTATGGAACAGACTTGAGCAGTAACCAGTGCAGAATACGACCAAATAGCTGAGCGTTGTTGTGAAATCTTGGTTATTTAGTATTCAGTTTGAAACATCTGCCACACATCTGGTGGAGAAATTGTTTCGGTGTCTGCTGGGTGAAACTGAAGACATGGTTATTGACGAGGGATGGAGGAGTGAAAACTGGAAGACAGAAAGGAAATAAAACTTTCCACCACTTGATCCTATAACCAGTGGAAACATTGAAAAAAAAAACAGATAAGGATGCTACTTTTTTTCTAGGCTGCATAAACATTACACAGAAGTGACAGCGTGGACAAAGGAGACACCAGACAGAGTGATGAAGCAGTAGAAGAACTTATAGCGATTTGAAAATGTGTAAATATGTGTGTACCATTTCCCTGTAATACATGCAATGAAAGTATCTAAACCTGTTACCTGTTTACTGAGATACACTGACAGAAAGAAGAGTATATGAAAGATATGATTACTGTGGAGCTGTGGGAGGAGGTTACACTACACTTGATCCTATAACTAGTGGAAACATTGAATAAAGACAGATAAGGATTTTAGTTGTTTTTTTTTACAACGGACTTCACAACATATGCTGAAATGCTGACACTCAATGAGGGCGATCTATCTAGCCATCCATCCATTATCTGTACCCTTTATCCTGTTTGGGGTTGTTTGGTGGGCTGGGGGCAATAGCCATCATAGGACAAGAGGCAGGGTATACCGTGGACAGGTCACCAGTCTACCACAAGTCTAACATAAAGATGGAACCAGACACTGGCACGCACTAAATCTGAGTGATCAATTAACCTAACAAGCCTGTGTTTGGACTGTGGGAGTATGCCGTTGTACCTTTTGGAACCAAGCATGCACCAGGAGAACATGCAAACTCTACACAGAAAGGCCCCAGCCAGGTATAAAACCAGGAACCTTCTTGCTGGGCAGCATTAGCACCATTGTGGCTGAGAAAAATGAAATTATGTATCGTTGGGTAGGGCAAAGCATTAAAATAAAAACCTCAGCATTTCCAAGATTTCAGAGATGGATTAACAAGAAAAATACTCTCTCAGGTTATAACGCCGAAAAATTTGCCCAAAGTAGGATTGCTAAAATTAAACAGACAAATATACAAAAAAGAGTGAATAATAAACAAATTTGTAAAATGCAATAGCAGGGAGGAGCTAAGCCTGGATTGCTGTACTTCGAGGATGTGTTTAACCTGATTTATTTCTTGCTGCAAACTAGCATCAAATGGTAGCGAAAAGAACTGCATCTCCTATAATGGCCACTTGAGGCTGGCATCAAAATGAGTCAATTCCTGTAAAGCCCCATGTAAAGATTAATGTAAAATGATTCAAGTACTGCCCGGTCCTGAAATCAATTCTTCCAGAAAGAGGGCTTTTTATGTGATTGTTATGGCAGTTTTTGAAACAAGTTAGAATTAACAAATGCTCCAAGAAATGCCATCCATTGACTGGGAGAACTAGTTGTCTTCTGAAATAGCTTCTTAGCAATTTACTGTTTAGGAAACCAGAACTCCAATGGGAACTGGCCCTTATCATTCACGCAAAAGGGCTGGCTACCTGGACTCAGAGTCATTGGCGACTGACATGTCTACATTTGAATGACATCTTGTTGCCCTTTTCAGCTGTGGGATGAATTAGAAGAACAAACCGGCCAAAAAGTCTGTGCTTCACTGTTGTTCATTAATCTGTTACTCAGACTGGACTTCCTGGATCATATTTCATTATCACGCTGCGACCAAAGCTGCCCTCTGGCCCTAAACACAGGCCTGTTTCAAGTTGGATACTAACACTGAGACAGATCATAACTGGGTAGTTCCCAGAGTTTGGTCTTTTCAAAAAAATCTCTGTGCTTTATTTAGTGCCATAAAATCTGATAAAGGTTTGTTGCTTTAAGCTGCATATGGAAGAATTAAGGCCTTTGATTTGTTAATGTCAGACAGTTGAGGACCTTTAGTAAGCATATATAGTATAAGTGCTGTATTGAGACAGACTTGAAAGCATCAAACTTCTATTTTAAATCTTGTTTGCTTTCCTTGCTTGGCCTAACATGAACAACACAGTCAGTAACAGGTGTGTTTCAGTTATAATCTAAACCTTGTCCTTTTTCCATCCTCCTTTCCCCTCTCTGCTCATTTTCTCACTCTTTTCCAGCCAAGGATAGAAGTTTGTATCTATGTATGAAATCATCAAACAAACGTGAGCTTCACATCACATCAGGTAAAGAAGGCATGCCCGGGCACTTCTAACAGCCTTCCTAAGATGCCTGTTTTAAGTCCTCACAAGAAGTCTGCCTCTCATTGAAGTTCAAATGGATAGCTCTCGGGCACAAGCTTTCCAGGGGGGAGGGAGGGAAGCTTGCTCACCTCTGTACCAAACTCACACATCCTAACAGGGAGCTACGTGAGGGGAAAAAATTAAAAGTGCAGCTCATGGGCAAAGCTACTGATTCCTTCTTTTCTGTCTCTCAAGTAGCCCCCATCCCCTTTTATCACCCAGCCGCCCCTTGCAGCCCCATGCCCCAAGCTGCTGTTGCAATGTCAACAAAATTTGGGCTGGGAACGTGGCTGGCTGATGAGAATCAGCTTCCTCAATGGGATCCTCACATGAAAAGAATGGCGCCTCAGCACAGATTTCGGTATCTATCATTACGAGCCTCATCTAAAGTCAAAATGAACCAATTGTCTGGTTATTGGTGCCTTGTTATCCACAGTGTGCCCCAGCTGAATGGTCTTTTGCCACAAGGACCTGCAGTTAAATAAAGACAATTAAACTACAAAGGGCTCGATTACAACTCTGCCACTTTGATGATGGAACAATAACTGCACCAATACCACTCCTCATGAGTTCCTCAGGGTTTAACATTTTGGAAGAAACAGTGTTAAGCTGTATCAAATTATGTCAAGGGGGGGAAGTTCATTTAATAGCTTGAAACTCCCGATCTCAGACTAAATATCTTTTCCCATGAGCCTTTGCCTGCTGTGCCCCTCCTCCTTCCCTGCGGAGAGGCCTAATTTTCCTGTTTTCACCGAGAACATTTCACGGTTCACATGATCAAAAGCTTGCATAAGCTCAGCGTTTGTTTACATCAGCCTACACCCCAGCAAATAAAGCAACGCTGACTATCTTTCTTTATTCTGGCTTTCAGTCAGTCTGCCATCACACATGACCTTCCACCTTCACTTACGGGCATATGCTCTGCTCTCCTCCTCCTTAAAGAAGGGGGAAGAAAGAATCAAAAAATATTTCTTTACCTAACCATTTAAGGTGACAAAGAGTGTGAAGTTAATGTGTTACTTAAAATCTCTGAAAATGCCATCTTGATCAACGAGAGCAACGACTACTGCATCTGTCCCAATGTGGTGCATTAACAGACACAGCTCAAATGAGGTCCTTTGACATTCAAAATGGAAGTGTGACAAGAGGGACAAAAACAAGCAGCAAATCAACACATGAATAAATAATCTGTTTGCTTTTTCAGTGTCCCAATTCGACAAACCACAGGCCATCCTTCCTGAAAGACGTCTGTGACTCATTTAGTGCTGAACTGTTTTGAATGAGCGTGTCTCTTAGATGTTGGGCTGAGGTTTGACATGTCTTTATAGTTCTATTGTTTCATAATTTTTCACTGATTCCCTTGGACAATAAAAGTCAAATGTCATGTGAGCAAACATCTTGAACAAACTGTTTCAATATTACATACTGGAATTATTTGTTTCATGTTTCCATTCGTTTCAATACTTCTCTTTCAGCACTTTATCTCCCCCTCTTTACTGATGGTGATGCTTTTGTGCACAAGCCAGTTCACCAAGTTTGTGTTTTGTCCTCACATTTACATATTAGCATTCACATTCCGGCCCAGTAGGTGGCGGTATGCAATCCACAATTATGCACGGAGAAGAAGAGGAACAACGAGAAGCAGCGGCAACAGTCAAAATGACCTCTCTGGTTTTCAATGTTTTAAAGGAAGAAAAGATGATTTCAATTTGCAAAACATGTGTTGCAAGTATTCAGTGAGGAGAAAATTTGTGAAGTTTTCCATCCATCCATGCATTATCTATACTGCCTTTCCCGTTCGGATCACAGGGGAGTGGGCCGTAGCCTATCCTTGCCTTCTTGCAGCGAACATCCTGGACAGGTCACCAGCCTACAAAAGGGCAAACAGGAGTTTTTCAACCAGAAGTACAAGGAACTTTTAGTTCCAGGAACTTCTCTTCAAGCAACTAAAAATTTCCTGTGGCCTGAATTCCTGTGAAGATTATACATATCAGGCCAGCAATGCACGGAGAACTAACAAAATTATTGCAACCCACCACCAGACCAAGGTGAAGGTAACAGACAGCCTGACACCGTCATGTGCAACATTACAGTTAGCCTTTTAGCATGGAGGAGATTCAACTTGTGCTGTTTGTGATTTAAAACACCTGTTCACCTGCCCATTCAAACCAGGAACGTTCTAGCTGCGAGGTTTTCATTGCAATTCAGACTTATTCAAGGTCTAGGAAGCAGCAGTAGCTTCTGCCATTAGCACCAAGAGGAGGGGAGTACCATAGCTTTGATTCAACATGCATTTGTTGATCTGAGACAACTCAAAGCTGAAGATATAAGTTTACCTTGGACCCATATGGACCCAGTGGATGGATGAAGACATGAACATGGCTATCGCTTAGTATTGAGAAATGTACTTAACGTTTTTCAAAATCACCTGTTTGATGATGATTTGTCATTTCCTCCTTCGCCCCGGGAAAGAAGGTGGAGTCGCTTTCAATAAAACCATGCCAACTGATCCAATAAATTCCCACAATACCTTTTCCCCCAACAATCAGTGGAAATGACAGGAATCTCTGTTGATAATACTTCTCACAACGAATGTTAAGACCAACTTAATGAGCATTGCAAGCCAACAAGAGAACTCCCACCCCAAAGGGGAAGTTGGACAGTCCCTGATACATGTGGGTATAGGGCTGGCACACCCCAGAGATAGAAGAGGCAGAGAGGGGAGCCAAGTACCTAGTTCTGGTTCTCATGAAGGTTATTTAATGGGGAGACCAGTGCCAGCAGTGAAGGTGCCCAAGGCGCACAGAGTGAAAGAGTTACAGAAACAGTTTTTATGTAGGGATTAGTTATATATAGGTAAACAACGATGTATGTGAATGTGAGCGTGTTTTTTGCATGGGAGGAGTGAAACTAGACGATGATTACGAGAACACATTTACCTCTTCTCATCTCAGGAAACAAACAGTCCAACTCTGAAATTAACTCAACAAACAAGAACCATATGCTTGTCTTTCCTCTCCCGTCATCCTCTTCCACCACCCTCTTTTCCATGAGAAACATGTAAATACAAAGACCAAGAAACACATGTGGTTAGTCATAAAGCTGCAAATGTTACCCCCTAGCCCCTCCTCGTTTTTCTTCTTCTCTCTGTTCCGCCCCCAGCCTCGACCTCCTCACCCGAGAAACAAACCCGCAAGAAGGAGGGAGACAGGGAGAAGAGCTAAGGAACAGGAAAACAACAAAAAACAAGAACAAAGAATGTTGGAGGGGATCACAGTATTGGGAAACTGACTTAATTGCCTGTGTGTGAAAAGCAAAGGAGAAGAGGGACAAGCTGGCGACAGGGAGCCAGGAGGAAAAAAATAGATGGAGCTGCTGTGGGCTCCAGCAGACTGCAAAGCCATTTCCTCACAATGGTGGCCTCTTGTCATGCCAGGGGGGCATGTTGGCTCATCAGTAAGTGGCATGTGAGATGAAGAACACAAACAAGGAGAGACAGTGCCACTACAGTCCTCATTAAGAGACAGTTGAATTATGCAGTTGTATGTAAGCTCGTTTGGTAAGAGACAGATTCCCTCCGAGGCTGCCATTTTGCAACTTTCTACCATCTCATCCAACTATAAGTCCCTTCCCATCATCAAGGCCGATTAGCCTAATCGTCTGCGCTTCAGGGGTAGTTATCTTCTTGGGTGTTTGATGAAAATGGCTTGCAGCTGGGTTGTGTACAGCTCAATCTCTAACAGGTGCTAGGCTCTGTGGGTAAAGAGTAAACAATGGCGGCTAAGCCCCAAGCTTTGCCAGGCGGAGAGTCTACAATGGGAATCTGTCAAACTTTAGGGCTCACAAACTCGCAACCCAGGTGGTTTTCAGAAAGAGTTAAAGACGTGTAAACTCTTGGGGCTTTTCAACATGATAAAGATGTATGAAAACCTTTAAGCAACCAAATAAGGATCTAGTTTCTAGCTGAGCTGCAAGGCCAAAGACATGACATAGACAGCTGTGGTGTTATGGAAATGTTGAATAAGGTTAATTACGTATCTGAATTTGTCGTTAACCACTATATTGACCAACTTCAATGAAAATCCTCTATTCCTCTTAAGCCTATCCTCTCATAAGACACAAGCTCTATGAGAGTCACATGACTGAGTCACATGATGAAGGCTAGTTTTTATCCCTGTGGTGCCTGGGAGGCCTCCAAACCCAGAGTGGCCTCACCACATTTCCCACAGCCGTCTGGGGAATGGACTGCAGACCTGAAGGTATGTGTGAGGCACAACACTGAAGCACCAAGGCTGTCTTAGGTCTCAGGATAAAAGGGAAGAGAAATTCCCTAGTTTCTAAAAAGGAACTCAGTTCAATATTGTCTGTGGTGGCCACACCCAAACAAGACTAAATGAATGGATGACAATGTCTAGTCTCTGCTGCAGGTCCTCTGTGGTTCATGTTGGGATCTGAGGATATAATATGTTTTTTGATTTGGTCGATTGTTATGTCGGCCTTATATTGTATTCATAAAAACATACATTTGTAAAAGCTTAATTTGTCCCATTGAACATTTTGGTCATCTTATAAGAGCTAAAGCAAAACAAAAATAAGACAAGCTGGTAATAATGTTTACCAAAGAGCAATACTGAAACTATTTCATCATACTGTTCTGCAGTTTGGGTAGAGTCAAGTTAAAGTAGTCACAGTAATGAAGCTAAATCACAGATTAGATAGCCCGCTTCAAGTTTTAATTCCACACCCAACCAAAAGAAGAACAACCATGATTTAAAAAAAATGACGTCTTATTGTAGCACCAAGGATCCAATTACTCCATCATTTGTGTTGGGACTAGGCCTGGATGGGAACTAGAGCTTAACCAGTTAAAGTCTAGCAAAGACCTGTCAATGTGAAGTGAGGACTGTATAGCTTTGAGATCTCTCCATACGTTGATGCTTGTGTAAATGTAGGTCTTGTTTGGGCATGAAAAGACTGAATTACTTCTTGAATGAAAAATAAAGTTGGTCTTCTTCATTTTAATTAATTTCACCTCAGAATAACTGCATTGTGCTCAAACCTCAATCGAAGTTGTCTTTCCAGTTGAGCTTTTGTGCTACTGAAGGCAAAGTACATTTAAAAAGGAACAGCTCGGAAAGTTTTAACCCAAAAGGCAACCAAAATTGCAGAAGCAGCCTTTAGCTGTTGTGAATTTCAGTTTTCCCACTTTTCATTGCCAATAACTGACTGGACTTCCATGGCTTCAGTGTGTTGCTGGTTTATGGGTCTCATCCATCCCAGATATAACTTTATGACTGGAGTATGTTTAGCTTCAAAGCCTTTTCTGACCCCAAACTCCAACCCAGCTCTGTGTTTGCATACCATGCTGCCCACAGTGTAATGTGGGCCAACGTGTTAACAAGACTCAAGGTTGCCATATCTTGACACATTAACATACTTGGTGCGTCTACAATAGCCTAAAGAGAGTGTGCCTTGAGCATTCGTATGAAAAACCACAATGCCTGAATTATTTTATTTTTAGAACTGCCGCTCCTGTTATTCAGGGTTGCATAAGAAAAGACAAGACTCTGATGGATTCAAAATCTACCACACACCCTCCAAACTGAGGCCACAGGCGAAGCCTTTCTAGAGACTGCATTCCGTTGGGTCACTGAGGAATGTGGACAAAGCTTTGTGCCACGACAAACTTGTGTCATTGGATCAGTTGGCCAGTCTGATGTTCTGAACAATGGTGATCCAGGCGGTTGTCCGCACAAACCAACTTTAGGCCACAAGGCATGCTTCTATCTCTGTTCCTCCTCTTTAAGATCTGAGACAGATACTGTCCTGTGGTGTTTACTGACGAAAGAACACTGCTAAATGGAGCAGTGGTTCACCCATCTGTAAATATGGCCCTTGCCAGCCAAATTGTTCCCCTTGTTGACAGTGGTTAAGGCCTAAAGCTCTATCTTGCCCGGAGACCACAGGTTTCCCTTGGGGGTGGTTGGAGACCCAACAGGGGGTACTTAGACAAAATAGATAATGCCTATCCACTGCTGACACAGAGCTGGCAGAGGTAGAGAGAAAAAGGAAAGAGATGGATGGATGCCCCCAAAATAAACGAAAATTGTCCAAAACAGAGTGCCTTAAACTCAGAGCAAAGAGAGCAAGAAAGCTTGAATTTGAGTTTGTATTGGTATTGTATACAGTAACCAAAGCAGCGCCTGACCACCTTGAATCCATCAGCCAGGTCTACACTCTATCCTGTCCCCTACACATTGCCAATGAAAGGCCCCTGGTACAACCATGTCAACAGGGCCCTATATCACTAGCCAGACTCTTCTCCTTTGTTGTTCTCCGGTGGTGGATTGAAATACCAAACTCCACTTGAGCCACGGAGTCCCTTTTTACCTTTGAGGAAAAAGCTTAAGACCCAGCTCTTTTGGGAACATTTATACACTTAAGCTACTCTCCTCTCCTCTGTAGTCCCCAGTGGTGGAATAAGCTACCCAACTATACTTGATCCACAGAGTCCCACTCTACATTTGATAAAGTTCTCCACCCAGTACTTTTGTTTATTGCTTCCATACTTAATGCTGTTAAAGCTAGTGATGATGTTGATGACAAAGCCATTGATGATGATGATGATGATGATGATGATGATGATGATGATGATGATGGTGATGATGATCGTGATGATGATGATGTTGATAAAGATGACATTTGAAATGTTTCTGTTGCATGATAACCACAGCTGTGCTAAATGGGTGGCAACTGACTGCAGGCCAGTCAAAAGTTTGGAAAACTCAAGTATTAGTGATGCCCCCAGGATGGCATGCTGTGAACTGTCATGCCATACTGTCAAGGGGAACAATAATTGTACTTCTACATGACCTGTATAAGCTAGAGAAAATCACCAAGATGGAACTCCTGAAAAGTGCAAATGCTGTTACATTAACCTGGGATCCATGGACATCAGTGAGTAATCAGTTATCTCAGAATAACTGCACACCCTATTGACACTGATTGGACATTGCATCCCTTTGCCTTAACTCCCGCAGGTAAACAGAATCAATTGTTTGAGAGATTCTGTCATAAAGCTAGCCCTAGGTCTAATGCTGCTTTTTGGCTGAGTAGGTCAGCGATCATTCATATACTCATTTTACATGTTCATGGATAGTGTACACAAGAAGTCAAGTGATATCTATTAAGCTCTTATAGTTCTAAGGTGCTTGTCTTGATAGGGTTCAATTAAACTTTCATATATTGACTACTCTACCTTGCTAACTGATTTTTCAGAGCAGTCTGTATTTTCCTGAAAATGTATTTATGTTTATGCATTATGAATAATTACACCATAAACTTTATTTGAGTAACCGTGCATACCTCAAAGCCTAAAGCCTTTCTTCTGTTCTTAACCTATATAGCCCTAGTCTTTGTACTTACAATGCCAGATGTTAAGAGTGAAGTCAGGTAAGAAGCAGAGTTATGTACCTACAAAACAGGCATGTATGCTAGTCAAGGTTATGTTGAATCTAGATGTTCCCTCCAGATAACACAAACCCAACAACACCCTCACACCCACATACACATCACTCCCACAGCTGAATGACAGAGAAACAAGATAGTTCAGGGAAACTGGAGAGATAAGTAAACTTGACAACACAAGAGAAGGGGAGAGTGGGTGAGAGAGCGAGACAGCCAGACTGGGGAGAGAGAGAGAGGAAAAGAGAGAGAGAAAGTGAGATATCCAGCAGTGCCAGCCGAAAGAGGATCAAGGTGGTTTTGGATGAGTTTCAGAGGTAAGCTGCAGTTAAAGCCTCCAGCTTGGACCGCTCACACGCAAATGCCAAGCCCCACCGCACACATCATGAAACACGAGACAACATTCAGGTGTTTGGTGACAGGAGAGAGGACAGCATCCTCTGTTTGGGGTTCACTCCTAGAATACAAATGTTGTATCCTATGCATCTTCCTTCCATCCTGTGGAGGGAACATTCACATGTTGTTCTTAGTGTCTTTTCCATCTGGTTTATACAAAAAAATACATGTGCATGTGCATCTGTTGATTTCCACAGCATGAATATTTTTAGGAGTCGCCTGTCGTGACAAATTGTTCTTTTAAGAAAAGCATAATGGTTAGATGTGGTGAAACATGAGACGTGGTTGTTGATTTTCTTTTGAACTGCCTATCTATATATACTGTATGTCAAAAAATGCGCTCTTGTAAATGTAAATGTAAATGTTGTTCTCCATGTCCAAAACATGTTTACAGTTCAGCTAATAAATTCATGATGAAATGCTTTTGAAAAAATGATTGAAATTAAATGCATCTGCAAAATATACTTGAGGATTGTTATCCTCAAAAAAACTACGGGTGGGGCAAACTTCTTCAAACTTTGCAGCACATTCAGTTCTTTTAGAGTTTATGTTTTCTTCACATTTGTCTCTTTACCTTTTAATACTAAAGGCATTACTTAAAGCTCCTCTAAGGAGTTTAAGCGGAAACATGAAACAGACTGAAATTAATTCTGGCACTTCTTTAAGATCTATAGAAACAAACAAGACCATTAGAATAAAGACATGTTATTTCTACATCGCTATTTTCAATACCTGAAAATTCGACAGGGGGGTAGGTGTCAGACAAAGTGTCAAGGCTGTAACATATTTCAAAATGGGATATTTATGCCCCTGTGTTCTGCACAGAAGAGGGGCAAAGTTGTTCTGCCGCTGATCCTCCCTGAGAGGTATGTGGACTTTGGCAAGGTGGAACATTGCTATACGCGACTGTTGGATTCAGTGTGTCAGTACAAAAAGCAGCGATGACAGAAGTGATGCGGTAATTCAATGTGTAAAAGACCATAAACTGCATGCTGCTGGAACAAACTTTTAGTTTTACATTTTCCAAGGATTAAAGGTTGTGAAGAACTTTTATGTCATGTTGATTCTGGTGACCCCTTTGGACAAAATCTATTGTGTTTTCAGTATGAAGACTGCATTTCCCATGAGCACCAACAGCCGCTATCCTAAAGATGTGGCTCTTGTTGTGAAAGCAAATGAAGTGAATACAGGTCTTTCTTTTAATATTACTTTTTTTGTAAGAGACAACTTTTTTTAATGCGGTAATGTGTTTATTTATTACTATGCCAAATTATTAACTGCAACCTAACAAAGGTTCAGTAACCCTGATTTCTTTCCACTCATTAACTTTCAAAAATTGACCAAAGGTACTGGTTTAATGTTACTTGTTAACTATTTTGTCGTGAAAGAGCAGTGAAGCATTTACAGACACTTCCTGGTGAGTGCAGAATATTGCCTCAGATTTCAGAGTCTGACCTGAACATAGACACTACATCTCAGGATAAAGAAAAAACTAATCTTGTTGCTTATAATCTCTTTTTACTATGTAGGTCATGAAGTGGCATCTGGGTAAGAGTGACTCTGTGACTCTGTGAAAAAAACTCTAAAAGTACCTTTGAAACCATGGTTACATTTTTACATATAAGCTTTTGTTCAGGTAGAAAAATGTGCAGGAATTCTTTCTTTCCAGACTAGTTGACCTATTGTACCCTCCTGTGCACCTGTCGGCCTCCAGGTTTGCACAAGCACTGCTTTCAGAAGGAACACTGTGAATATGATAAAATCAGACTTTGTTATGCTGAGAATAACTGACTGCTCTTCAGATGCAGCGTAAACTCAGTGTACTTCTCCTGTGATCACAAGAATTCAGATGTTTACTCAGAAGGTTTCCTGCATGGACAGTGTTGTAATATCAGCATATGCAAACAGTTCTAGCTAACAGTCTGATGTGTTGTTTTTTTCATGTCCTTATGACTTCAGAGGAGTTGAGAGCATTGGATCTTTGAATCTTTTGGTCTTGTAATCTAAATGATTGACATGGCGATAGCTTCCTAATCACTGAAAGCCTGAAATCAGGCCATTTGACCCATCCATCTCTGTTACTCGCCCTTCGGTCATTACAGGAAATGAAAGTGAACCATCCAACTCACTTCTCTCGCTCACACTTTCTTTCTGTCTGTTTGAGCCTCAATCTGGCACCGGGTTCCAATGTTTATGCATTTACTGAGATTGCTGGCGGGATTGTCAGAGAAAAAGGAGGGTTTATTTTTTTTTCTTTTCTCTCTCTTTTTTTCCCGTGCAATCTCTTGCCTTCAGAAACCATTAATGCCCATTCAACATCAACATCAAGGCACAGCTTTGATGTCTATTCTGGCAACAGACCTCTTTCTTTCTCTGCTGCCTGCTGCTCTCTCTCTCTGTCTCTTTCCTTCTCTCTATCCCCCTTTATCCCTTCCTCTTCCCTCCGCTCACTCTTTACGCTTTCTGTACAATCAAATAATTAAACGGATTGTCGACAAAATGATTTTACCTGGCAATTAAATATGCAAAGCAAGTCGGCAAGCGGTGTATGAGAAGGCGATTAAAAAGGGGCCCACTGCAAATCTACAAAGGCTTCAGCAGCACAATAGGCAGCAGCCCCTGCCTGCCTTGCACACTAGCTTAGCCTGGGGAGTGACTGGTGCCTCTTTATACCAGTCTCACACAGCCATGTTTACAATAGCCCCAACCATGCAATGCCAATTACCACAATGCAAGTAGAAATAAATGCCAATGTTTGGGGAAAACATAGGGATGAAGGTGGCTGCGTATAAGACATACGGACATACAAGGTGGCGGGAAAGAAAATCTGCCAAACAAATCAAAGTCACACCTCAGAAATATTCTCGATTGATGAAACAATTTGGTGAAACAATCGTTTGCTTTGGATTCAAATTGAAGTTTAAAGTGTTAGAAGTCAAGTTTCCGTGAAAGCAGGAATTTCAGAACCGGTGTATAACCTGCGTTGCACTTCACAAAGCACCTATTAGGACTGGAATGCCTCTGAAAGGCTGAGAAGAGGGGGGCTCCCGATGTGTAAGAGAGGGAATGCAACATTCAATGTCCATCTATCAACGCTTCGGTGGGGAAAAATGCAAGCAATTTTCCTGGATAGGTTTCCCTTCAAAGCCAGAGCCCCAAGAGGCTGTAAAAATAGAGTTGGGGAAGGCAGGGAGGGTGGGGGTAGAAGGGTGGAGGGTTACACCTGCCCTGTTCCAGGCAGTTCAACAGAAACTAGCTGGTTCAGCCAGATTAAACCCTCTGCATTGTGAAGTTAGAACCATGCAGGAATTGATTTTAAGGTTGGGGAGTATGCAATGCATTGATTATGTGTTGAAGTTTTCACCGCACTTTGCCTTTGATGAAAAGAGCCTAGGAAATTAATCTGCTATTTGTGGTGCTCAAATACAAACTGTTCAGGGGTGGCTGCGGTAAAGTGAAATTTTAAAGGGAAAAAAAAGTGTTTATGTGATTAAGGCTTAGAAAAACCTACAGTATCTCATAGATGTGACAAGCATTAGCAGCTTGTCTGTTTTTCTTCCTTTTTTTTTTTTTTGCCAAATTGCCAGGAACAGCGAGCAAAGGGAGAAAGAAATGAGAAAATCATTTTGTGGGAAGTGAAAGCTTGTCAGGAATGACTGTTGTTATCTTTGTTCCATGGCTACCTCTGCTTTTTGCCAATTGCAGGCTTTTTTTATGTCAACAATTTGAATTGAGCTGTACAAGTGAGTGAGTCTCTGCGCAGCCGACAGCACGCGCTCCCTATCACTAAATTATTTTCAGTATTAAACCACCCCCCCTCTCCCCCGATGCTGAAATAAAGACAGTTAATTGAGGAAAACATGGCTCGGCCCTCTGATAAGGGATGCAGGGTGCTTCATTAATGTTTGTGTTGACTTTCAGAGAGTAGCGCTGGTCCTCATTGCTCTTTAATAGGACCAATTAGCCCATGCCCCCATTTCCATGCTTAATGTCTCCCATTTAAGTGCTGAATACAGAATGCAGAGCACATTTAACCACCGAGGGGCTGTAAGGCATCAAAAGGTTACAGGCTTTTAGTGATTCCTGTTTACGCTGTCAATTAACAGCAGGCATTCAGACATTTAAGCTTCAATTACTTTGTCTGCAGGATGACTGTCTAGTGTAAAAACAGTGACTGCATGTTGTGTCTTTGAGACTGAATTTCATTATTTGGCTCAAGTGTTTAGTCACCTCTCCAGCCTCTATCTGCATTATGATGTGATGATGGCACTACGCTGCACGGCCTCTTTAATCCTGATGACTACAACAATATTTTATGGTCTTCATTACTGAGGAAGACGTGAAGGTTATACAGAAGGTAGGCACCTGTCAAGATTAATTCTTGTCAGTATTTAACAACAGGTTCTACAGACCTGTCCTGTCATTTCCAGTACATATCATTTCACTATAGTATGCTGTTGAGTGTTATCCGCACTATCCAAAATGTCTTGTCTTCTTGTCTTTGTTTGTGCTACATTTCTAATTGAACAGCTAATCTTTCAATGAGTGCGAAAATTCTTGTCTGTCTTTATGTGTCAGCTCTGTGATTGGCTGATGACCTGTTCACTAAGTACCCTGACTCTCAAAATATCAGCATAATCCTGATGAAGCATGTATGCTGATGTGTTCGCAGGTTTAAATTAGCAACTAAATAAGCCAACTAAAAATGTGACAAAAGCCAAATCTGATATTTTGGAGTTTTTGGGTAAACAGGAAATATTTCTTTGTCTGTCCAGAATATTTGAGAGTGACCACTTGAAAACCTGGGAGGTGTCTTAGATCAGGGGTTCCCAAAGTATGGGTCGGGACCCCCTGGGTGTCGAAGGACACTAATTCGGGGTCCCGAGGTGCTTTCCGGAATGTTTAAAAAAAAAAAGTTATCTAAAATTGCATAGTAGATCCATTATTATAAAAATATTGCCAAATTAGAAGTTAAATTTGCAAACACCTTGCAAATACATTTTTTTTCAAAAGTTGTCTGCCTTTCTCTGTTGCCTTATGACTTCTAAGGTTAGAGTTAATTAACATTTAATTATCAAAAGCATCAGTAGCAGCACGTTAATTCACAGCAACACAGGAAACACAGCCTGATTGCATGTAGGTAGGGTACTTTTCTGCGGACTAGCTAAATGAAGTATGAAGCAACATTTAATCATTTGAAGGAGCAGTGGGGGTTGCAAGTCTTTGGCACCTATGTTTCATAGGCCGCAAGCTGTAAAGTTTGGTAACCTGTCTTAGACTACTACAGCAGTCTAACACCCTCACTCTTTCTGTTGAGAACTGCAGTGGTCTGACACATGATTGTCTAGGTGTAAAACCATAATTTTTGCCTTTCTACAACCATCCCCACTTCATCTTCCATGTTCGTACTTTTCTACTTTAACAGATTATAAATTACTTTAAGCTGATAAAATGCTGAAACTAACCCTGTAACTTCTAAATAGCTCTCAAAAAGATAACTATCTTTCTAATACTAGGATGTTTGCTTTTCTGGATGATCTAACATATATATAACACATTAAATATTACATGTGCAGCAAAAACAAGTGAAAAGTGCGTTATATTAAGATTCATGAAAAAACTATTTCAGACACAACGGTTTTCATTTGAAAAATATAAAACTTTAATAAAGGCTACATCTCTCAATAATTACAATAATTATAGGTCCATGTAAATCTTTAAATGAAACTCTTTATATAATGTATAATTTACAGTTTAGATGAAACAAAACAAAAAAGGCCGTGGTGAAAAAACAAAACAAATAAACATGATTACAGGTTATTATTAAAAGCATAAAAATATCTTTTCAACATAAAACCCTTCTGAAAACCAAGGGATATATATTAAAACCCTGAAACAGGGTAGCACATGGTATGGCATCCATGTAGGCACAGGTGCTGTACTCATAAAACACCAGCGACAGTGTGTGTATCATCAATGTGTGTGTGCATCACATGGGTCAGTATCCATACTTCAGAATGCATAATTACAATGTATACAGGAGCTGTGCTATATACGATGTTACTGTAATGACATTCAAAGGATATCGGAGCCATAGTTCTTCAATGTTCACTTTTTCAAAACTTTGTGTTTGTTTTTTTGACACGCTAGCTGACTTCATCTCAAAGTCGTTCTCAGTTACCCAAACTGGTTCTTGTTAGCACAAGTCATTTTGGTGTGTGGGCTGTAAACACTGCCATTATTAGATGGTACGACTTGTGCTTGTGTCAGGTCTCCTCTCTGTGTGTATCTGCAACTGTTTTAACCCCCCTCCCCTTCCCTCCCCCCGTGCAATGCCTGGTTTACAAACAAAGGCACAACTAAAAGATTGAGCTCTGTCGCCGGACTGAGGGAAAAGAGAGGGAGGGGGAGACAATGAGGGTGAGGAAATACTAGTGTGACAAAGTTAACATTACAAACTATCAGCAGCATATAAGACTCAGATTGACCATTAGAATAGTGGAGGAAATGTGCCGCAGACCAGACCCCTGCTAAGGTTGTTAGTTTGGGTCAGACGGGGCAACAAGGCTATTGGAGGTGCTAGGCTAGTGTCACGTCCTCTGTGTAAAGTAATAACGAACAAAAACAAACAATATCACCACAGTATTCTCCCAACATTCAAAGCAGCTTGCCTATTGGCTGGAAACAGGGAGGGGGTGGGACACAGGTTTAACAAGGGGAAAGGATTGGGGTTTTTTTCAATAAATACTTAATAAAAAATTTCAACTCATGACAAAAAGCATCATCTATATATAATACATGTATATATACATATATGCAGGTATGTATATGCACATGTACAGACGTTTTTGTAATGATGTTGGAGTGTAAGAGCAGGTTGGTGGCATTTTTCTTCAGCGCCTGCTAGTCCGCCGCACGTGGCCTGGAAGCCTGTGTGAACGTACCTTCAGTCTCTCATTACATCATGACACAACGGTCATCTACATCTTCAGTGGTTATATTCAAGAAGAGGTGGGGTCTTTCCCCTCCCCCACTGGCCTCCAATCATAATCATCATCCTTGTATTGGTCTTTAAAAGTCTCTCGTGCCATTCCCTTCTGTTTCTAAGGCTGATTGGTTGATAAAGTCAGGGAGGGGCTGCACCTCCTGTGTGTTCGGCATACTTCATTGGCTCGTCTTCCTTCAATCACTCCTTTTGTGCTGGATATATTAACTCTGTTTAGCTTAATATTAAGAAATAAAAAATAAAAAAAATTGTCCAGAGTGTTTTTTCTTAATTACACAGAGTCTCTCGCTCCTCGTTTTAGGGACAGCTTAGCTTTTGGTTGGGCAGGGAAGGGAAGGGCATTGGTTGGTTGGCAGCGAAGTGGCTTTCAATCCATCCTCTCCACCTTGCCCAGGACTTTGCCCTCATACATGGGCAACACAGTGGCATCCTCCCACACTTCCTCAAACACGGCTCCACACTCAAACTCATCACTGGCTTTCTTGAAGTAGTACCTGAGGAAAAACAAAGAGATTGGTCTGTGATTAGAAATGTTGGGCGTAGGTGTATGTGAAAGAAAAAAAACAAAAATTGAACTGAAACAAAATCTGACAGAGTGGCAGCAGGAGTGCATCTGATATATTTCATCGTGTTTTAAAACTGCTTTGAGGCACCTACGCGACTACTTCCACATACAGGCTCGTGCACAACTCCCTTTAGTCCAAATCAAACACAAACACACGCACTCTGAGAGCCAGAAATGGATCCTGCTCAAAACAACTTAGTCATAGCCTTCAATGCCATCCCTGCACACTTCAAAGACAGAGCCTGACTCCACATCACACCGCTGCACAAACAGAGCTGAACCCTCCGTTTAAACACTCCCTGTGATAATTCAAGCTGCTAGAAACAGCCTGTTTGTCAGTGTGTGTATGCGTGTTCATCCATGTGTGCTTGTCTCCTCATCCACTTGTTCATCCTGACTGCTGGCCATTCTACAGATGCCTATCTGTCCTGCAAGGTCTTATTAAAGTTGAAGGGTTAATTAGAGGCTGTCTTGAGCCCCCCCTCTGCCTCTCTCTGCACCAGTGCCCCCCCCACTCTTTGTCTCCATGGCTTCTAATTGGGCTGGCTGTCAAATGAAGGGCCTTTCTGTCACACAGGTTGACATTCCAGGTGCCTGAGAGTCTGCCTGTGACTGCAGGAGCGCACTCTACGGCTCTCACATCAACACGCACATGCCCTATGTTTCTCTCTCACACACACTCACTGTCACGGTCACACACACACTCTCTCTTTGGGCAGCCCTCCGATCACCAGCGGAGAACAGAGGAAAAAAAGACAGCGCAGAAAGGAGAGAAAGCAGGGGGAAGCGGAGTGCAGGCCTTTCTCTGGCTCTGTGAGAGGGTGTGATAGGTTGGATGTGGGCCGAGCCAGAGGAGCTTTACCCTAGGAGGGGGGCAGGGTGGCGACCGCTCAGACGGTCTCCTGGAGGTCATGGGTCACCTAGCTAGCCCACTCTTCTTCTCTCAAGCAGAGATAAGTCCCAGGGTTAGCTTAGTTCGAGCGACTATGAAGTCTCCTGGAGCTCCTAATGATTTCTCCTCTCTACTTTAAACCCAGCAAAAGATCAGCAGGAGGGGATTTAATGATAAGCTTTGTAATGGAAAAATGCCTCATTTTGCCCATGTGTGCCTGTGTTCAGAATACAAAAAAAAAGAAGAAAAAAGTGGGAAAAGCTCTGTGTTTTATGAGCTCAGAGTCATTCAAACAACACATGTAAGGAGGGGTGAACAGAAAAAGCACACATACAGTTTTATTTTCCATGTTGATTGTAATTACAAACAAATGGAGAAGAAGCACATTGCCTTACCCAGGCAAAAAGACTTTCCAAAAGAGTGTGCAGTGATGTGACGGAGGAGTGATAGCATTTCAACAATAATATTCTCTGTTGTCTAAACTTTGCCGTTCAAGATTTTGCTGTTTGATCTTCATTAGAGGAAACCAAATCATTCAATTACACTTCTCCATTCAATTGGCTGAATTATTTTTTTTTCAGAGGAAAATGCAACATTTTCACTCACAAATAGTTCAAAGTCATCACTTTGTTTCAGAGAGTGGGAGACAGAAGAAGTCTTTCCACTGGAACATGTTTTATGTGGCAGGATTTTTCTCTCTTCGCAACATCTGGCACCAATATCGTCTGGCAGAGCTGCGGCATACTGTTCTCCACTGTACCGCTGCCATGTCCAAATTAACCAACTCCACACATTCTGCTGCCATTGAAGCCAGACGCTTCATTCCTACCTCCCCCTTTTCTTTGCTTGCTGAAGAGTTATGGGATAGCAGGGGTGCTAAGACTTGTTTGCAGGCCTTCTTCTCTCTTGCCTAACAAGCAGATGTGGCTGTATACCCTGATGTTAATGTGGGCATGGGCAAACAGGCTCCGTGTCTTTCGGTGGGATACAACCCACGCTGTCCTGTTACTTGATTAAGCAAGCCTGGACTTCCTGATATGAATGTTTTTAAACTTACTAGCTAATATATTTTAAATGAGTTAATAAGTCCTAACAATGTTTTGGAATTTCCCCCATCATTTGACATTGACAGGAGGTACTTTTGCTGTGTTAACTGCTATCAGAAGAAAGCGCTGGCGGCATCTGATTTTAATGCCTGATGCAATAGTGTGGAGGAGGAATCTGAAGGCCTCGCAATGGTCTTTGTGCACAAAATAAAATGTCCCAGGCTTCAAAGCCATATTTATTAAGGCTGCCTTACCATGGAAATCAGTACCAGATGTGAGAAAAAATTCGCTCCAGACCCCCTCCCCTCATCCTCCTCCTCCTCCTCCTCGTCCCCCCCCCTCTCTCTCTTTCTCTCTTTCTCTCTCTCTAAGCCCTGAATACAGCGGATCAGCTCAGTTTCTCTTCAACTATCGGCCTCCAAAATTTAACACTCCCACTCAGCAGACAAACACTATAACAAACGTACGCACATACACTGTTATTTCCCTCTAGTTAAGCACTGGCCACATCCAACAGAAATGATAAAAAAAAACAGAACAGCTATCCAAGTAAAGGCTGTTGTTCTTTGATCTGTCATCAGTGGTTTGTGTTTACCTGTAATTTCCTTTCTTGCTGAGCTGTTCCTTGAAGTGTCCCAGGGTGAGGCAGTGGGTCTTCATCATGCTGCGATAAGGAATCTCCTCACCACAGAAGAAGTAGGTGACCACTAACTCCTTTGACCTAAAAAAGAAAATATAACCAGTTTCAACTTTTTACTTGAAGGAGAAGAGGTGTATCAGTTTTATTAAAACTTTTAAATATTTTGACTTCACTAAAAGAGGCTTCACATTTAGGTGGCTGTGGCTTAAAATAAACCACTCAAACCAACACCAAATGTAAGACGGGGGCTGAAACATTTTAGGAACCAGGGGCTACTTTACACATCTTTGTTGTGCTCCAGTGGTGAGTTTTGGGAGACATGTGGGCAGTTGGGATTTTGTATTAAAGCATGTTTAATCTTAAATGATTAAAAGGCTCGAGAAGAGGAGTTCAAAGACACAGCTATGCTGACTCACAACATCTCTCTTTGAAGGGAAGAGCAAGAAAATCTGAGAGGAAGAGGGAGAAAACATAAGCTTGGGAAGAGAGAGGGAAGACTAAACAAGCATCTATGTGTATGGGAGATATATGCAGCCAAGCTTGAGAGTGATTCAGATAGAAAGTAAGAAAAAAGGAGGTATAGAGACAAAGGCTTGTTGTAGATTTAAAAGGACAGCAGTAAGAGAAGTAATACATACTCGTCTGTTAGGAGTCCAGGGCTGGCTAGAGGGCTGCCTGCAGTGGGGAAAGTTGCTGCTGGATGATTCCTGTCTCTCTGAAGGCTGCTGGCTGCTGTTGAATGTCTGTCAAAATCACAAAGACCAGTGTCTAATTAATACTCATGGCTATATGAAGAGGGATCACAGATCACAATACAATTAGTTGATCAGATGGGGATATGTTTTTAAGGCTTGAGTTTTCCCTACCTTTGTTTTGGTGGCTTGGAGACCTCCTCTAGTCTGCGACAGGCCTCCTCCAGCTGTGCCAGCGTGTTGGGTGGGGGCAGAGGTGGCATGGCCGGGTCCTGGATGAATGGATGGCCAGGATGGTGGTTACGGAGGTGAGCCCCACTGCCGATGCCACCTCCACCCCAGGACGAGTGAGTCCGACTTGGCAGTGCCTTAGAGTCGAGTGGGTTGGACTTCTTTAGACCTTGAGTGCTGTTTGGATAAAAAAAAAGTAAATATATGTCAAGAGCCGAGAGCTGGAGACAGCAGTATTGTGTGTCACTAATGATGTTGAGGTGATTTCTGACAGTCACATACCTGTGTGGCTTGTGTTTGCCCTGTCTCTCACTCTCTAGAATCCACTGCCAAACATTCTGAGAGCGGTCGGTGGCATCGAGGGGAAGGCGGGGAGAGGACACACCCTCTTCTGTGGCCTTGACTGGCCGTCTGGACAAAGTGCTGCAGCGGCTGGGGAAAGAAAAAAAGACAAGAGGTTAGAATCTAATACGTCAAAAAAGGATACATCAGGTATCAACAGCTGATGTGCAATACTGACTAAAAACTTGTTTCAGCACAGCTCGGAAGTTGCACTTACGCTGGGATGAAGTCGGAATAATTGGCGCCCCCTGGAGGGCAGAGGCACTGCACGCGCTGAGCCGCCTCAGCCTCTATCTGCTCCTTAGTCTTAGGCCCAGCGTGGTGATGGTGGATGTAGTGGTGGTGGATGTGCTTTGTGGATTGCCTGCCTGTCATCAGGAACTTTGGGGCCCCGGGATAAGCACCAAAGAAAGGCCCGTGGCCGGACGACACTGTTGCAACTGTCCGATCTGGTGAGCTTGAGCGCGGTGAGTGTCGAACAACACCTGGTGACTGGCAGCCAGGCGTCTTCAGGACCCGAGATAGGTGCTCGTCCAGAATTGCCTGAGGGTCTTCCTCACATTGGCTGCCTGATGGAAGCAAAGGGTGGTTGAGGGAGGTGTTGTTGGTGAGGTCGCTGCTCTCCTCTCTTTCCTCCTCCTTGATTGACAAAAAAAAGAAGGAAGTTAGGGCATTGAAAAACCTTGATATGATACACATGCAGGAAGCAAGCAGAGGAATTCATTCCTCAACTTACAAAAAGTTATATCTCTCTATCGTCCTGTGAAGTCAGTGAGAGCAAATGGCTGGATAACTTGATTTGAGTTCCTTTTTGCTTCACTGTTATCTTCGCTAACAGGCTTTGGGTGTGCTTCATCTATAATGCAGAGTGTGCCTGAGCTTCACAAAGAGACTGGCACTACACATACTCAGCAAACGTGCCACTGGAGAGTAGCTAAGTGCTAACTATTTGAAGGAACTTAAAATGTGCCTAGAAACATAAGTTTGAAAGTTCCTCCGGATGAAGAAGTGGAGGACAGAAAGGAACAGGGAAAGAGAAGCTAAACCAAGACAGACTATCAAATCCTTCAGCCTTTACTGTTGTGCTAAAACTCCCATCAAAGCTTCAGTCCGGCAATATCATGATCCTGAGTTAACTTAAAAACAACTCAGAATGTGTGACTTAAGGGTCCAACTCTTTTGGAGCAGGTTTGGATGCATCCATACCTCCTGGATCTGCTGCAGCCTCTCCTCCAATGAGCTCATGGTGTCCTGCTCCCGCTTCAGCTTCTCCAGCCGGGCGATGAGCTGGGCAGCAAAATCTGAGGGCTCAACAGGGGTCATCTCCTTAGGCAGCCGGTGTGTCCTCTGCAGGGTGGAAAACACAGATGGAAGGATGCTTTAGTGTGTGGCAGTGTAACTGAGTAGTGTTTCTGACAGATGCAATATGTTTCATTAATCCACTGCCCTTGCCCTAATCCTGTCTTGTTCCAAAAAGCTACTATTCCAAAAGCCCTAATCCAGATGCCCTTGCCCTCAAGCTAACCTGAACCTTCTCTGCCGCCTATCCCTCCCCAGATCTTCTCATGCCCAGTGCCCTTGGCAGTGCCATGCTGCTGGGCGAGGGGGGGGGGTAGCAATGGCTGGGTAGCAGTTGGTCTCGCTTGGAGGGGAGGCCCCCTGCCTGCACCCTCTGTAGCCCAACCAAGCCATCAGCTAGGCAGCTTCTGAAGTCAGTACACTTCAAAGGGCCCTTGTCAAACATCAAACGCACACTAGGGGTGGGAGGGACACACAGCTTTAAATCTCCGAATAAAAGCCAGATATCGACAGAGAAGAGAGAGTGAGAAGAGGAGAGGGGAAGAAAAAAGGGAGAGGGGGACAAAATTAACAGCATGAAAAAAGAGGAAGAGGATTGAGATGTGCGTTAGTGAAGTGGCAATGGGAGCGGAGAGAGAGCGAGACAGAGAAGGAGGGAAAAGAGGGAGGGAGAGGATAGAGGAGTCAAATACTGGGAAGATCTGAGGGGAAGTAGTAATTTATTTCCCGGCTGCATGCAGGGCAGCTCAGAGGTACTCTAGTCACATTATCCTCCTTTTTCTTTAACTATATGCGCCAGCTTCTCTCTCTCCCTTTCTTACTTTTTTTGTTATTTGGCACACTGGCTTTCTTGATTTTGACTCTTTTTTTGTTGTTCCTCTCATCTCTTTGTAGATGCGATGAAGGGAAGAAGAAGAAAGGCAAGCAGAGCTGCTGGCAAAGGAGCGCCAGCCCTGCACGGGGCCCCCGCTGCCTGGGGCTGGTGCATCATGGGAGACAGAGCCATCTCCAAATCAGGAGGGAGACATTAAAGGAGTGCAAGTGGGAAAGGAAAAGAGAGAGAATGAGAGAGAGAAAAGACAGAGGGAGAAGAGAGAAAAAAAGGGGGAACAGACAACACTGTCAAATGCATGCACAAACACACAAGTCTCTCACACACACACACACACACACACACACACACACACACACACACACACACACGTATACCTGTGTTTGGATATGGAGACAAAAGAATCTCACATTTCTGTTCTTGCCTCAAGCAGACCCACCTCCTAACCTGTGTCAATCTGTTCTAACCCACTTCCTTAAAGCTTCCAAAACGACTTCAGCAGGTCAACACCATTTGGAATTTGAAGCACATACAGCATATGACCGAAATACTAATGGGACCAGATATCAGGCAGGGAGCAGAGCAAAGTCAAAGTGAATAGTAATGTGCCTCCTCTTCATCTGTGAGCATGTAAACTAGGGTTCTGGAGATCATTTAGCTGGTTCAAAGAGTAATCTTAACAAGCATCTTAACCCTGTTTACACTATGTTTATATTATTGTCTACTGCCTGTGCTTTAACCACAGCAATCATTGATTAATAAAACATATGAATCTATGAGGCTTCAGTGCACACTACAGTTACTGAGGCAGAATGCAAAGATGACAACAAAAGTTTTTATTTACAGCCCGACTGAAGCTACTGGGATGGGGGAAGATGTTGGAAGGGAGGTGGGGTTGGGGGGGCTTTAAACAGCAAGAAGAGAAAGTGAAGTGATATGCAAATCCTGCCTTTCATTTACCCCGACTTTTATATGAAAACGAGCAGGGGGAATGAAATATAGTATTCTGTCACAACAGGAGCTCTGAAAAAATAAAATAAAGTAAAGCACAAGTCCTCGAGGGAATCAGGACCCAGTTGTCTGTCAGCGTTGTAAAAGTTTGAGTTTAGGAGATTACAAAAAAGGAAACACTGAGACAGGAAGTAGAAGTTAAGGAGAAGTAGGACTTACAGGAAAGTGGGGTAACGTTATCTGGCCATTGATCTTGACACTCCGGTGCATCTCCCGTTGGAGCTGCTTCTTGGTGCCCAGCTTGTATGGAGGGATTCCATCTCTGTAAAACACAAAGAAATCACATGTTAAAGTCTACGATCACTTTAACGGTCTTTATTGAGAATCACTCTTTTAATGGGTGCTATTTTTTGATGAGTTACTGCTACTCATCATGCAGGTCACAATACCTACGCGCCAACTATTGTTGCTTTAGCGCAATTAATCAATCTTTGTCGAGAAAGTGCCCTTAGGAGGCAGTTCATCATTGAAGTGCCGACACAACACCACCCAGTAACCACCCACTAGGCACATTACAGCTAATCAAAAGGTTGCAGAGCCCTTGAAGCCAAGGCAACAAAAACACACATAACAAAACACACCAGGACAATGGGAGAGATATGCTAAACATCCCACTGTGGGCTTCAAAAGAAGAGCCCCACTGATAAGATTACATCAGTCTTTGTCAACTCTGACAGTAGTTGTTTAAAAAGCAGAAGAATCAGCGCTAACCACAGGAGCTGGTTAGAGAAGGAAACTACAACAGGCTACAGCTGGCCATAAACACTGCTTAAGTGGTGCTGGCTTTGTAGCTCTGATATATTAATATGAAAATGGAGATGACGCTAGAAATACCAGGAGTCTCTGGACAATTAAGCATTTATTCTGGGAATCTTATTCTCCTTTTTTCGTTCTGTGTCTGCTAGCTCTTCCAGTCAGCTGCCACTTAAGCTGGGCCAATTATCTTGGCCATTTTGGCTGCTCAGAAGTGTCTGACCTAGCCCAAACGCTACTTTTTCTGCTGCCTCTTTGAAATCTCACACTCATGCACATATGCACCCGCTGCCATCTTCGTTTGGCAAGCGCTGTGCTGTGAGCCTCTGATCTCAGCAACATCAAAAGGCTGGTTTGTAAGATAAGGTAATGTTTGAAGTTGGTGCAGCAGCATTCCCCAGCGTCCAAGTAAATCCATAAATAAGATATAAGCAAAAAGAGAAAAAAATCCCCCCCACCCCTTCTTCTACCCCCCCTTCCCAAATCCTCCTCTTCTTGTTCTTTATCTGGGAAATGAGATTCAAATTTGCAGTGTGCCTTTTAACCACAGTAAAAGGACACTAATCAAATTGTTCACTGGAATGAGAATAGAAGCAGCTGCGTTTTTATTGAAATCCGTTTGGGGTGTGGACATGTGGGCTTGGGACAAGGACATGAGAGATCTTAGTGTCAAAGACCTTGCTATGAACTTTTGAAACAATATGACTTGACACACTTTACAATCCATCTATTTGTCTGTCTAAACAAGTCTCATGTCAGGGTGGCATTTTCAAGAGAATCAGGTGCTGGAGCCAAACCGCTAGCATCACCTGGTGTTGCACTTGCAAGTGGCGCCCTCTACTAAAATCAATGCTGCACAAACTGTACCCATGGGACTACATGCCATGATCCCTCAAGGCACAGGAAGAAACACAGGAAACTCTTCAAAAGTTAATCTAAATAGCCCAGAGGAACTTGTGTGCCAGCAAGCACCCTAAACTCAGCAGCAAAACACAACTCAAAGCTAACCAACTTCCCTTATCACAAACTCTGTTTCTATCACTTTAAACTGTCCCACCCCAAGGAACCATGTGATCGTTGAATGCTTTGTCCAGGTTGGGGAAGAGAACACAGCCACAGACCCTTTCATGGTTTCATGGGCCCTTACTTTATGGGGATCTCCTATTCAGTTGTGCAAGTCATTTTCAAAGCAGCCAGCCACCCTCTTATCCCCCTAAGCTCCCCTCACCTAACAATAGGCTGAAAGCGATTCAGTTAAGCCCTTTATACTCCATGCACTTTAGTTTCTCACTCACTTGCACTTCGAGCCTAACCACTCCTGCTATTGGCTCTGCAAGGTGGAGGAGAGAAGCTGTGGAGGGTTTGGTGGGTGGAGGTGATTTTTTTGGGGGGTGCCCTAGTCTGGCCAGGACGATGGGAAGGAGGGGGGGGGGGCTGGGGGTTTCCTCATGCCTCGTCCCAAGGTCTAGAAATGAGTAACCCCTGTGAAAGCCTCACAGACACATGATCTCAGCACGCCGCAGAGGCCAGTGGCAGGAAACCGACCCACCATGTGAGTAAGCCTCCTTTCATTTGGTGCCAACATTTTTCAATGAGTTTGTCTTGAGGCCCGAATGGCCATTTCCCTCCCCCTCTCCTTCAGCTCTTCAAAGGGAAAAAGCGATTAGATAATATGAAAAAAACAAGTCTGTTGTGGCAGAAGGGTGGGTGGGATGGATACATTTCAACTTTGAGGAAAATGAGGCAACGCCCCCACCCACATCAAGACGTTCTCATTTTTTTCTCCCGTCTCTCCAGCCTGTAACGCATCAGAATAAACTTCAAAAGGTCTTCAGATATAATGACTTTCCCAGAGTTATCTCCCTCGAGGCCACGGTAACAACTACACAGTAATAGAATTACCTGGAATCAATCATGGTGGATAATTAAAATACATTATGGACCATTATTTCGCAACAGTTTAGTCCCCTTGGCCCCAAGAAAAGCTGAGTGTGTTGAACTACAAGGCCAACTATTTTCCTTCACACTACTAGACTTTTTTCCTGGAAAGGTGTTGACTGAAGTCTGTTCCAGGCACGTTTGGATACTTGGGAAACAATAAAACTTGCAGAGCACTGGCCGAGGTCAGCTCGAGGAAGAGTCTTTGGAAGTTGCAACATTATCTCCAAAGGAGGTTGGGTTTAAATAGAAGAACCAGATCCATATTTCAATAAAAAGTTAAGAACACCTACACACTGCTGTCTGTCATGGACATGGAATCATCTGTTGTGGCATCGCTGGAGATCTCACTGTCATTGGCACTGGTGGCAGGGGCAAAAATATAACCAGAGTTGACAAAGTAAGGGCTGGCAGGGTCTCCTCGACGGCTGGATCTGTGAAAGATAGAGGAAAAAAGTTTTAATTTGAGGTCTCTGCAAGTTTAAGTGAAGACAAAGGACAATTGAGGCATAGTTGGGTCAACATTATTTGTTTTCCTTCCTTCTGGTGTGCAATAGACCAATTTTGTTATGAAATTTGTGACAGCAGGAAGTTTGTTGTCCTCTGCAGATTTATGTAATTATGTTCACTTTTCTTGGTACTTAGTGGCTCAAGGAACATGACAACATTATAATAGATCAAAGTATCTGCTCTCTTTTTCTTAACTCCCTCTTTCATGTCTCTCCTCCCTTTAATACAGGGGTTGTGTTTTGGAGGGATTGAATGATGATGTTTGGGGACATGAGCCGCCTTTGAATTAACAACAGCATTTCCTTCTTTTTCTCTCTTTTGCTATCTGTCCAGCCTTTTGTTTGTACCAGACAGATACTCCTGCACTTTTTTCACTCACAAACTTCACTCTCTCTTTCCTTTGAGTGTTTTCTTCTTCAACTCCTTTCTCTCCCTCTCACTATCATCCAGTCTGGGGGCCCCTCCTTCACTCGCTCTCTCCTGCTTTCCTTTCTAAAGTCTCTCTCTGTGTCTTTCTACTCTCTCCTGCTGTGTTGCATTCCTGTTTCAGTAGTGAAGGGGGTGGACAAGGAAGAGGGAGGGAAAAGGAGGAAGGGGGAACTTGAGCTTTAGAGAGGGAGGGAGGGAGAGGGAAAGGGGAAAGGAGGGCCCCTTTCTTTATGAGAATGCCTTCTGCCGGGAGTGCTGAGAGGAGAACCCCAGCATGACTAAAGCCGTAGGCCCCAAGCACAAACCTGACCTTTGGAAGGTCCGCGCAAAGAGTCAGGTATTTAGCACAGCTGGGCTCTCTGCACCCCCTCCTCCCTTCTCCATCTCTTTTCTTTCTTTCATGATCCCCCCTTCCTGTCTTTCCCCCTTCCCCTCCTCTTGTCTCTCCCTGTCTCCTCTCAAAGCATGCTTAGTCTCTGTCAGACAGATTTTTTTTAAAGGAGAGATAAAAGTGCTGGAAAGAAAAGGGAGAGGAAGGAAAACACTGAGACACACACACAAAATCTGTGGCAAAGTGGGATTGGTGGTTGAAGCTGCGGAACTGAGCTGAGGATGTTTTGTTGTTGTGTTTTTCTATCACTTTGGAGTTGAGTATCTGAGGATTTACAAAAAGAAGGGAAAAGGAATCTGTGCAGTGGCAAAATTAGTTCCACATGTTTGAGATGGAAATTGGTTGACCTAAAGAGATGGTGAGGGGCAGGGGGAGAGTGCGGGTGACGGAAGGGAGAAAGAGGGGGCTCCCTCCCTCTCGTTTTTTTTTTTTTTGTGGAAAACAAGAATGCAGGGGATCACACCAGGAAGCAAGGAGATGCCCACATGTCAACAAACCATGTTCTTATTGGTTCCTGACTCCACATAGTCAGTGCGGATGAGAAACTTTGCTCTGATGTTATCTGACTTCACATGAAAGAGACAATCCTCAAGGGGCTGTGTAAACTGTGCCATTAGACTCAATCTAATCTCTTTGCACTGTTAATAAAAAAGAGAGTTAATTCTCCTCAAGTATCAGTACATGATTATATTGTATTTTAATATCTGTACAGCACTTTGGTCAACTGAGGTTGTTTTAAATGTGCTCTATAAATAAAGTTTGACTTGACTTGACATGACATGTTTGGTGAAACTGAAAGGAAAAGTATGGATTTTAGATAAACTGCAATTTTTCCTACTTGAACAAAATATCAAGACAATGTCAAACCTTTAAGTAACAATTTCACCCAGATGTGAGGACAAAGCAGCTGAGGGAAAAACTTCTTTAGCACCCTTTGATGCAGGCTCATGCATAGAATCCAGTTTTTGAAAATGTTCCTGGCTTGAAAAGATTTCAGCTGTTGGACAATGTGTGGGACGAGCTCTCAAGATAAAAGCCCAAATGCTTTCCACAAACAGTTCTGCTTTCATCTCTGACCAAGGGAGCAAAATCTCCACTTGGCATTAGAAAGACTGCACAAGTTCTTTTAACTCTGTATTAACATTTTTATGGGTTAGACATATTTTCTGGCGTTGTACAATAACTATATGGCTCAGTGGATTTAAAAAAATAGAAAACACCACTTAACTTAACAATAAGATCATAGTGTTTTATGTCGTTCTAACAGTTATGAGGCTTGGTGTCTGAGTTTGTGCCTGAACCGGAGGAAGGGTTTCAAAGCACAGGAAACTTGAGCAAGCCAGCAGAGGGCTGCCTGCAAGACACCATTTACTTAAAAGGAAGGCTCAGATCCATTGATGTTTTGTACCCACCCCGCCCCTCCACCCCTCCAACCCCTTGACTAACTGCAAGGCAGGAGGGCACAAATACACAGGCATGTTCCTCTGAGACCCTTTGATCAAATGCCTTTATCTCTCTCTGAGGCATTTGTGAAATAACTGCCAACTGCCACATATTCACTCCAGTTAAACTAACGAAAAACTGGTTTATGGGAACAGGGTAAGCCATATTAGAGACTAAACTAAACATGTTAGAATACAGACATGCATATGCACAAGGTGTGCGTTGTTCTTACCTGCAAGTATTCTCCAGCACTTCAGCTGCTGTCCGGATGGTAGCAGTCGCCCTCAGGGTTTTCGCAGAAAGTCCAACCACAGACCCTAATGCTTTTGCCTTCAGGTCATTACAACTCCACTCTTCTTCCTCCATAAGAGGAGGAAGGTATCCGCACATCAGCTTCAGGCTGCCGAGACTGCCGTGGTTCATATACGCCGCGTTCTCGCAGCCGGTGCGCACGTATTCGAGGTATATGTCAGAGGTCAAAAACATCTGGTATGCGTTCTCTTCCATGTTGGACTGAATTTCCGTCTGTGCCTGGTCAAACATGGCAGAATCTATAAGTTGCTTCTTAATACTATCCCTTATGAAGGTCTTGGTGGCGGGTTTCAGCTGCTTGGCGACAATACTGTTGTTCTCGATGTACCGCTTGAAAATAACTTTGGCAACTCGCAACGTTTTGGTATCCTTTAAGTCCATTTGCCTGAAACCATTGCAGGCGAACCAAAAGTCCAAAGTGTCCACGCAATTCTCCCGCTCCAAGAAGGTCCTAAAGAGGTGAGCGCCGTCTTGGTCGCCCAGTAGAAAATGCAGAGACTTTGTCCACCGGACTAGTGGCGAGTCCGGCGACGCGCTGCCCTCTGGCTCCCCGAGACCATCCTCGTTCCTCCGCGATGTGGAGCCGGGGGGCGCAGCGACGGGGAAATCTTTAACCTTGCTCTGGGCTCTCATTTTGGCAGATCTGCTGGGGTTGTAGCATGACGCTTCTCCCTCCTCCCCCGGTACCGGAGGACGAGGAGCATCTTCTCGGAAGCTACTGCTGATGTGCTCCGTAAGCGCCCTGCTCATGGCTCCAGCTCCGGTTGCCGTGTGAGAGTGCCGTCGTGCCTCCACTGAGCTCCAGCCTTAATCCTCCTCACTCTCTAAAAGCAGCGGGGGAGCTTCTCAGCTCCTCTTCACTCTGAAACACAAAGTATTGATCTAATCAAAGCCAGATCCTGCTGAACTTCAAAGAAAGACATCAAGTAAACAGTCCCTTTCAAAAACCCTCGCCGGGTTCAGAGAGAAAGGAAATATGAAAGGCTTTTTTCGTTTCATTTATCTATTTATAATCTAAATGAGAGATCAACTGCAGCCTACATTCTCGTCGTGCATTGATCTGTCACATCAAAAAACATTTTACAAGAATAATCATCTCACACTGCCTCACTCTTCACCAAAACCGTAGTCTAACAACTGTGGCTTACACGTGTTTTCCTAACGAGTCCATGTCACAGGCTTCAACTCCAATTAATTCCCAATCTGTTTCGGACGACCGTACCCTACCCCTGTCTGAATCACACTCACACACACTGACACACAAACGCACACAACTCGTTTCCACTCAGATCCCACACTTGTCCTCGCCATCCCAGAAATGTACAGACGAGTGGAAATGCATCTGATCTGCACCACAATGACCTCAAACGTGGTAATGTACGAGGGGTAAAGAGCCCCACGGGAGAAGCCAGTCGCTCACGCGTTAATGTTAGCGATCAGTCGCCTAATGTCTATCCTAGAAGGTTATTACAGCACATTATTAAAGCCACAGCTCCAGTAACGTGTCTAAAATAACAAAGCGACAAAAAGGCTCAATATAGAAGCTCATTCTGAATCTGCGCGGTTTGAACGGGATACCGGAGCGCCAAAAGACGCTATTACCTCAATCAATAAGCAGCTGAGACGACATAATCTGTGGTTTGCTGTTGCTGATGCTACATTAACATTCACTCTCTACCTCAACAGGCGGTATACGTCGGGAACGTAACACAACCGAGCAGTAAATTCAATGGATGGAAGCGGAGTTAATGCGCGTAAAACGACATACCATCGCCGAGCAGATCCAAGCGAAGCAAAACCCGTAGAAAAGTTGAAGAATTACTCCATTTATGGTACAGAGCCAAAGACGGTCCGAAACTCTTCAAACAGTAGTCCTGCACAAAAGGAAAATACGAACTATTCAAAGCCTGTGCCGTGCCACATGCGTCCTGTGTCGCTGCAAAACAAGCACTGTAGTAAGCTGTACCCTGTCCCATTCAACAACTGACCTCAGAGTAGGCAGGCTCACTCCCTATGTAGATCACTGGGGGTGTCAAAATCTGGAGGAGGTAAAAGATGAGGCGGCGGGAGGGGAGGGGGGGGGGCTCTAATAGAAGAATACATCCCACTTTTTTCCCAACATGAAAACGCACAACCCGACAAATATTCGGTTATCCTGGCTACACATTCAAACGCACACATACAGAGAAACACACTCACATAAGCTTCTTATCTATCTCACCGTATTTCTCGCCCACAAACAAGAAACATAGTCCGCATTTCTCAACTTCAAAGCTCAGCAGCAGCACATCAAAGCGGCCAAGAGAGGGGGCCTGTGGAACAGCTTTCCTACAACTTACCATCCATGTACCCGAGTAGCCTCCCTTTTTGAAAATGTGAAAGCAAAGTAGTCCAACAACAGGCTGTGCCTCTGCCGCGCTGTTCTCTGTCCTGTAATGTCCCTTCACATTGGACAATTTGAATATAGAAGTGAATAAGAGTGAGGAGCGTTTTCCCTCGACTTTTCCCCAGGTAGTGTTCAAGAAGTCATAGCAGGCGGTAGAAATCCTCCGGGCTGTTTCTAAACCAACTGAGCTGAAGGTTTTAGTGCGGACTTCAAAGTAAGGAACCGCTGGCCTGGTCCCGGAAGATACATAAAAACGCAGCGTCTCATCTTTTCAATAATCAGTGAAATAAAACAAAATAAAATGAACAAACAAGAGGGACGATGGACAGAAACGCCTACTACTTTCATATCATTTTATTGAACCAGTTTAGAGTCACTAAATCCATGCCTTTAGACGCTGTGAACGTTTATTTAACTTTTCTAGACAGGGAGAGAATTTACATATATGCCAGGACCTTATCAAAGACAAGCAATCTAGCCAACTCCCTGAGGCTTTGAAGCGTCAGAAGTAAGTGATCTACCGCGCCAATAGCATTATTCCTACAGTCTGTCAGTTACTACATAGTCTTAACAGGAGAAAAGAGCAAACAAAAGCGATACTTTTGTTGCCTTTGGCTTCTCCAGGTGACAGGCGCGAGATTAGAGCGTTTAGCTGTAGGTGTAGCCGGTGTGTTAGGCTTAATCTATAGAACAGATCAATATGGTTTTTATCTATCTTCCTGTTGAACACCAAGGAATGTTGCATATAGATGCTTTACTGGTTAACAATGCATATTGAGTTTGGGCGTGTTATTATTGTGTTATTCCAGTCTTTTATTGATATACCAGAGCAAGAAGACTGAGAGTACAGCACTTTTAAGTGGTTAAATATAATTTTGAAAAACGTCCAAATGATCTGACGTATTCCTTAAGTTAGTGCCCTGATTTGATAATCGTATGGAGTGTAACTGTCAAATAATTTTCATATTAGTCACAGGCATTTAGCCACAAAGATGTCAACCGAACACACATGCCAGTTCCACATTCAGAGAAAATGGCACAGCATGACATTTTGATTGAAATTGGACAGAGAGCAAAGGCAAGAGCTGTTCTCTAGTCTTTTAATTCACATGACTCCCCTAATGTCATTGTGACAGAATCTTAAAGAGTGGGTTAGACAGTGATCCAATCCCATGGTACTTCAAAGGCTATATTGTCCCTTTGATGTTGGAAATCAACTTTAAAGGAGAATATAATTATATAAGTCAGAGGATTCAAATTCACAAAACTACTATGATGGTACAGGACAAGGAAACTGATGAAATCCAACTTCTCTGAGGTCCCACAGTGGCGATGGATTCATGTTGAGTTTTATACATGGATAAACAAGCCTGCTGTGAATCATTTCCCATGTGGATTTAAAGGCATGTAAGCATCTTTGTCAATTTCTCTACATCTGTCTGATGGACCACACATTGCAGGACAGCTATATATATATTTATATACATAAAGCTTATTTAAAATTTGACGTTCAAAGCCAGTTCTTTGCAAGGTGTTATCACAAAGCCCTATGAAAGCAGAAAGTATGATTGCAGCTACTCTGACTCTTTCTCAGTCTGTCTGTCTCAGTTAGTATGTGAAAGTGTGAATATGAAATCATTTGTAGCCACTGTTTGAACAGGAGGTCTCTGAATGAATTAATTGACAAAGTAATACAAAAAAATGAAAAATAAATAACAACACATTTTTTTTATGCTTTGCATCCCAACTATTCAGTTTCCAAAATTCAGTCTTGTAATTGAAAGCGCCCACAGTCTGTGAGATGGAAGTCAAAAGCACAAAATAGGTCATCAGAGTAGGCATGATAATGTTCAAGGGGCACTTGTCTGATCAGCGAGGCCCAAATTAAAGCCATGAAATATGAATCCATACTGTTATCTGCGCACTAAGTTCTTAAAAGTCTGCTTTGAAAGGGCAAATGAGATAGTGTGGGGTTAAATAATATATTTTTTGAAGTGTAGGACGATCATAAAAGTGGGATATTCACATTTAGGATAAGATATTATCACTAAAATTAAATTAGGCAGCTTAAATCAGTGCAAAAGAAAAAGAATGTCCGCTGACAGTTGGATTTTTGCTGACCAGCCAGAAACTCTCACAGCTGGCTTCTGATGACATAGGTTTAGACTTTTTATCTATTCACGATGATCTCTATTTTTTTTTATTTCTCATTTTGCAAAAAAAAACTGAGTTCACCAGAGATGCAGCTGAATTAAAAAATGTTTGATTTCTTTTTTTGATCATTTAGGAGACCACACCTGTTGACCCCTGGATGCCCACTCTTATGGTTAGCTGTGACAAAAGAGGCACAGGGTGCTGTAAAGTAGCCACAAGAAGTCCCTTTTTGATGTTGACCCTACACTGACCCTTTTGTTGGGGGCCCTAACCATTTCACAGGAAGATCCAAAAGCTTTAAAAGCACAATACAGGGCAAGAGTGCTGCCACTGACTTACTATGAAGCCCCAATAAAGTGGGGTGACCTGAAGGCTAGAGCTTGTGGTTGGGAAAAAATTAAAAGCATCTGGTGTATCACTGCAGATTGGAAATGAAGCTCCTCTTTAATTAGGGATTGCATTAAAGGTGTGGGGAAAGTGTGCATTTCACTGCTGTCTGCACAGGTGTCACGTCAGGATACACGGAAACAGACATAGGATTTAATTATAGTGTAGTGAAGGATCCGTTTGTTAATAAAAAAACTTTCCTCTCTACTCTTTCTTTTTTATTCTGGTTTTTGGAACTCTTTGATAATGTATCATTAGTTGCATCAGAGGGTCCGTTTCCCCCTTTTTTGTCATTTTGCATAAGAACTTTTGAATTTGCATCATGTCACAACTCACAGTATACATCCGCACAATGTGAACAATAAAATCTGAACAGCCTGTTTTATCACTGTTCTCTTCTCACAAATCCTTCACTTGTGCAAAAATAGCACAAAAACAGAGGAAAGGATGCCTAATTGAAAATAACCAAATATTTTGGAGTTCAAAGGCTGTAGTGGGTTTGAGTGATAATTTTGGCTCAAGCATCACCATAAACACTAATAAAATTAAGTGCGTCGGAGGGAGGTGTGGGCGTGGCTAGGCGTCCCTTTGAACAGACCCTGTGATCAGTTCCCCCTCTCAATTAGCGTATTGTCCACTTGTCCTTTCAGCTGCAAGGGAGGGGGCAGTCTCCCCCCTAGCTTCCCTTTGAAGTGATTATCCCTTTATCTCAAGCCTGAGCGAGGAATATCTTGGGGGACAATGGCAAATTAAAGCCCATATGGAGAGAAGCGTGAATGTCTGTTTGTAGGCTCAGAGAAAAAATAGAAAAAAAGAAGCGATAGAGAAATAGAGTGGAGAGAGAGAGAGGAAAGAAAAGGGAAAATAGCATCATTCTGTTTGCATGAGCTGAAGGCTGAGTGGTGGATGTCAACACTCATCCAAAAAAGTAATTTAGGGCTCGTGCCTGAGTTGACACTTGTAGCGAGTGACTTAAGAAGAGCTAAGGGAAAGAAGTGGGGAGGGGGGTATCTTTCATGACAGATGGAAAAAGACGGAAAGGGAGGATAGGAGAGATAGAAGGATGAGCATGAAGAAGAGAGAGGGGTGCAGTTGTCAGCAGAATCAGATGGCGGTCAGGAAGACAGGCTTGAAGAAGATACAATTAAAGTGTGGAGTTAAGACAGGCTTTGAAGTTGGACATGGTGCATAACACCCTTAAAGTTTGAGAAGCCAGCCATTCATCTGCTTGTTATGGCTTGTTAAGACCATTCCTCTTAAAAGACCCAATTTGGGAAAATAAACCTAAATTTCAACTTTTGGAAAACAAATCAAGAGTGACTGTAACCAGGTAAGGTATTCAACAAGGTTTTAAAAAAATAAAAAATGAATGGCCGTCTTTTGAAACTAGAGTGAGGGTAATGCAAAAGAAGGCGGGGGTGCCTGTGAGCACTGAGGATGAATAATTACTTTCTCTTCCCACTCTCCCTCTTTTTTCAATCCTGTTTTTCGGTGGCTTAAAAGTTTAATAATGTATAGAAACAATGTCTGTGATGTTTGGCCTAATCCGTTTGGGCTTGGCAAACCTTTATTGTAACCGAAACCCAATCAGATGTAAGCAAATGTTTGCCAAGCCAGCATGTATAGACAGAAAGTGAGAGTCTATCTTTCCTCAGTGTGAGATGATATGTTGAGCTGAAGAATAATGTGAAACAGCAACCTTAATTATTGTATTAACGCAAGAAACATTAAGAATGTCATAAAGAATGTGATCAATTTTGGTGATAAACCCTAGCATACTCCAAAATACACCGTCCCACTGCTCTGCATAAAGGCACCCATAGTTCCAATAACAACATCACTAACACTATTTCATATACATTTATTATATTTGTCAATTGATCATGCTGGACAAATCAAGAGCTCTTCTTCTGATAGTGAAAGCGAGAGAAATGTGTGTGCTTCACTTTGAGCTCAGTTGGTCATCCTTAATGAGCATCAGACAAATGATGTAGAAAAACACTTGATATGAAGCAACGATCAGGCCAATCAGAGGCTGAACACAACCTGTTACAGACCAACACTGGTTTAAACTGACAAGAGCTAACAGGCTGGTGTTAAGCCTGGCAGTAAATCCATGCACTAATAAGGCAAATCAAATGGCCGTATTGGTCAAAAGATCCACTGTTTGACTGCATGACTGGACAAGACAGGAGAAAGATAACACTGACATCGTAAAATCCCTCAGAGAGGCACTTATTTTTTCATTTCTTATCTTTACAGCAAGCCAATTTGACATATATCTGAAAGAGGAAAGATTTTAAAGGCAGCCTCAGCATTTGAAAGATTAAGCCAATATAGAAGTGCCTAAAACCTTGTTCTCTCCAATTGCCACTAGAGGGCGACTTCCCTGGTTGCAAAATAAGTCTAATTTTGTGGAAAAATTTGAGAAAATAACCCTACTTTTCATGATCTATAATCTCACTCAAACATTTTTGTGTTCGTTTTTTTTTTCACATTGGAAAACACTACTATAGCAATTAGCATGAATTGGGAATACCTCTTGCCAACTAAGTTTATGCTAATGCTAATTGCTTTGCAGATAACTGAGCATTTGATTACCCCCCACTCTTCCCTGCAACTCCACCCTCTGGTCCAAACATAGAACCTCCTTACTCCAAAAAGCAGAATGGCTACTCCAATAATGGCAAACGTTAGGCCTCAAAGAGTAGCCTACAAATCAATGGGTGATCCAAAGGCATCTTGTCTTGTATCAACACACCCTGTCATCCTGTCATTTAGGTGAGTATGTTATTACCTGTGTGAATCACACGTGATCTGCTGTCATTGTCATATTTTCTATCCTTATCTAGTCTTGCTGCCACAAGCTGATTCCAACAGTCCCTCACAAAGTATTTTGCAGAGCCCAGCAAAAAAAAAAAAAAAAACACTATCACAGGCTCTCAGGTCAGTGGGAGCATAAATACCAAAGTTTAGGGAAAGTAATGCAAACCCAACAGGATAAGAGACCTAAACTTTGAAGTGAGTGAACTGCAATAACAAAGCCAAGTAGCACATGCAAATTAAGCTGAACGCCAATTAGCAGTATCTGACAGCTCTAACAGAGGAGTCTTGACTTGCACTTTCATTTCTCACTTTTCAAAGCAGTTAAAAGCAATTCAGCTCTAAAGGGGAAAAGAGTTAGCCTGAGGATTAGTAGTGACATTTTTTAAAACAGCAAAAATGTTGAAAAAATTACAAAGAGGCTGAAAAGTTCTCAAATATATAATATGATATTTCTGTAAGTGGGATAATGACCATTAGCATTAGTCACCAAACGTAGGTAGATTTTTCAGTCTAGGATCCATTCATCCATCTACCAATCTCCATCCATCCATCCATCCATCCATCCATCCATCCATCCATCCATCCATCCATCCATCCATCCATCCATCCATCCATCCATCCATCTGCTACACAAATCCAAAGACACAACGTACAATTAACTGCAAAACAATAATTTTGACAGACACAGGTCATAGCCGGTTTATATTAATGATCATATCTGGAGAGGGTGATAACACATTGCCAACCCTCTATCATAGTTCACGATAGGGATGTTCCAAAACGGCTTATTTTTTAGTTGTATAAATTGAACTTTAATTCTAACCAGGAAACAGTAAACATTGAGCACAATTTATTTAACACAGCTGAACATGTGACCACAGAGTCTAAATAATGTAATGAGAATGGTAAATGATGTCAGATTGGTTTGTCAAGTCTGGCTAACATAAGCTGAACTAGCATCACAAGCTTTGGGTCCTCTATGCATGTTAATGTCTCAATCCCCATGCCTGTACTTGTTATGCATTGCTCCAGTTGAGTTCTCCAGACACAGCCTACATACAACCTTATACCAATTTTCTAGATCAAAATACTGTCAAACCGCATTACGCTTACATCAGGGTAGTAGAGCATTATAGCATCGTGGCAGCCATATCACCAACAGCTACTTTTGGCATTCAGTACTTATTCCTTATTTTCCCAATTTCCCATTTCCAAAAGCTTAAAAGGGCAAATCATACTTGGGTTACTGCAATATGATCAGAAACATGAGTCTCTGATAAATGTGCAGCCATATGCCGAGCGGCTGAATGAAACAAACAGGAGCAAATACACTTGTCATAGAGATGCATCAAAATTGAAGCTGTCAGCTGGATGATTTGGCACATGAAAAGATTACTTGTCAATCATGTGTGGAAATGGTCGGCTGTGTTTATGAATCCTGAATGTTACAGTATGTATCTAGCTCGCCCTGCTTCACCAGCTCCTTAGTGATTAGATTTGAGAACAGCTATCCCACTGATAATACAAAACATGGTTCATTTCCACAAGCATGTTTAGTCCTACACTATACATGCTCTCTAATTTTTCCATCAAGCTTCACTAAATCTGTGTGTGAAAGCCAATCGGCATGGATGTAAAATGTGCATGTCTAAGCTTTGGTGACTTTTTTTTGTCTTTCTCCTCAATGCATGGTCTCAACAGATAATGTGGTGTTAAAGGATCCAGCAGCAAATTAAAAGTCAGAGAAGAAAACAACAGGACTGCAAAAGTTTTGCAGGGAAGTTAACTTGAACTTACTCAGCTCTCATGGTTTGGGTGTTAGTCATACACTCCTCACTATTAAAGCTGTGCCTCACACTGACAGTCCATAAAAAGTATCTCATTCTGAAGATGGAACCGCAAATACAAGACAAACAAGCTGTATACACATCTACATCTTATCCGTCTAGGTGTTCTTAATTTTGTTTCCCTCTATGGTGTTTGTACTTAACGCATAGTTTCTGAAATATAAGGCTCAAATGTCTTGAAATTATCTTGAAATTGTTGGTAGTCTTTCAATGGAAATGGGCTGGTATAGTCCATGAAGACTCATTCATGAAATAAGGAATTCAAAACAATTTTTGAATAGCAAGGGTCACACAATCAGAGTATAGTCTTAGTATATAAGCACTAAGTGAGAATCGATTTATTGACAAAAGTATGTCTGCCTCCGTTAGGATAGGTAGCAATATGCCCACTTTTAGCTAGTTATTATTGGGCCTAGTCCAATTGACCTTCTACGTCACACATCAAAACGATCAACTAACAAGTTAGCAAGAGTCAAACTGGTTGTATGTCCAATGGTGAAAATAGGAACAACTTTACAACTCTGTATACTGTTTGTACAAACTCATACGCTTTACTTTTACGGAGAAGATGCATGCTATCTCTCAGGCTAATGGTGATATTTGAACGCAGACAATACGCATTTATGCTGTTTGACTTAAAGGTCAAAGACTGGCATGTGAACTGTGGAGCAGGTGCAGAACTCCTAGGCCAGTATTGGGCTGACTGAGTTCTATACATGCAAGAGAAAATAAATCCCCAACTGCACTATGTAGGTATGTTGATCTGACTTTGAGAAATTCAACTTAGTGTAATTTCAGTCACACTAATATGTTTGTATGTATTTAAAAGTCAACTTTTTATTCTGACAAATGTGATAAATCCATTTTTTCGCATCATATAAAAGTACTGAGTGAGGTCTTAGGGTGAAGGTTAAGGAGATGAAGGGACGGATTACTCTCTTTTGCGAACCATGTGTCCACTAATGTTTTGTATTGTACATGCAGTCTTTATTACCAGGAGGCTACAACAAACTTGTAACTAGGAAGAGGATTACTGTTTTTTTAAAGTGAGTGCATGCACTTGTTACCGTGTGGCTATTGCTGAAGCATCAGACTTCACTTTTTCAGTGTTCTTTCATACTCACATGTGACTTGCTTTTGTTTGTTTGTTGTAATGAAACATTTATTTGTGTTATTAAATATGTTTATTGAGGTTTTTATGCCTTTGCAATAACAAGAGAAGAGTTATACATAACTTATGAGTTAAACACACCAGCTGAGAATAAAGGAAGTCCAGGATACAGCAAAAGAGAGTCGTCATCCGGGACCTAAGCTCTGGCCAGCTGCATATTGTTCCTTTATTCCTGAGAGTTTCTAAATCCATAACTAAAACTGAGATAAAAGTGTTTTGACCTTATTGTGGGATGTTTCCCAGTGTCATGCAGCTACTCAGCAGGTGTGCAGAGGGAGGGTGAGTTTCAAAACACACCACACAGCAGATAGGCAAAGAGGAACATCAACAAAGCACTGCTGCTCTGCACCTCACTGACTGCTCTGACAACCGACAGGGAAAACATTCCCACAGAGAGAAAAAAGATGGAGAGAGGGTGTTGTGAAAGAGAAAATAGATGTAAAGTGAAAGATAGGCAGAAAAGCGAGATGTGAAGTTGAATGCAGAAAGAGGAGAAGAGGGTCACAGAAAAGAGAGAGGAAAGACAGACAGTAAACATTGATGAGAAAGAGAAAGAAAAAATGTATCTACTTCTTGTATTCATGTATTATTTCTTGTATTTATGATTAAACAACGTTGCATCCACGATCACATTTCACATGTCATGCTCGAAAAAAGGGAAGTGAAATTTGAGCTCTTTGAAGGCGGGGGGCAAGAGAGAGAGAGGCAGACACTTAAACACAGGGCCGGAACACTGATGGAAACACCTGTAAAACAGTACATTTGTGAAGTCCTTTTGTTTGCTGAGCCTTTATCAGAGCCTTAAACTAACTCCAACAACTTTTGATTCATTCTTCTTCATTGTAATTTGTTAATGACGCATACATATTAAAGCCCTCAAAGTCCACTCTGCATCCATCAAAATACTCTCTGTTATGTATCCAAACAAACCACATACTTATCAGCTATGCAAAGGGGAAAGGTGGATGAGTATTTTCTATTTGCACTTCCAAAACAGGCCTTGGTGATCTCTCTCCAGCCAGCTGCCACTTTGTTTGGGTTTTTGTCGTGAAATGAAGCAAATACTCCTTATCTGAACTTTAATTTAACTTCTCCTCATGTCTAGCAAACAGAAGTTATATCAGAAACAGGATGTCGAAGTGACAACTCATCCCGTTGCTTTGAACTTTTTCAAGATTTCTTAGAGCATGATGATCTGCATGTAAATTGTTCTCTCATTGAAGGTGAAAAAAGTGTGGCGTGGTTGTTGCAGTGGTTTGCTTTGCACCAACAGCCCCTGTTATTAACAAGACCATATCATAGAAAACTGTCAACCAGAATAGAATCAAAGCCATGTGTATCCATCCTCTGATCCAGATCAGGTCACACCTTACTTTAAAACATGAGAGAAAAAGGACAGAAATGGCTACCACAACCAAAAAGCTGAGTTTGTTCACTCCAGGAACCAATGGGTGACCTAAGTAATGACATCCAAGTCAAAATTATACAACTACAAATTATATTATTGTGACAGAAAAAAACATCAGATAAAAAGTCAAAATGATGAGAGAGTGAGTAAAAATTATGAGAAAGTAATACATTATGAGATTAATCGTCAAAATGATGTCATAAAAAGTCATAATCATGACACAATAACACTTATCTTGAGATAAAAAGTGGAAATCATGAGATGATATGAAGCTTTGAGATAGAAAGTCATAATAATGAGACATTAAGTTGTATTAAATACATAAAAAGTAATAAGTACGAGATAGTTAGTCATAGTCTATGAAGTAAAATATCATAATTTTGATAAAAAGCTGAATCTCAGACTTTTTTTATTTTAGAATTATGACCTTTTACAATTTTATTTGCAATATCTCATAATTTTTATATTTTACCTCATTCAATTTGACTTATTGTATATAAAATCATTTACTATCTCATAACTATGATTTTAATATCATAAGTTTTACTTCATATCTTGTATTAATGAATTAATATGTAAGTTTTTTTTCATCACAGCTTTTTCATGGCAAAAATTTGCTTCTGTAGTCGACATTCACTCCTCAACAAATATGACTAAACCTTAAAAAAAACACAATGCAGGTTCAAGATAAGTGGAAATGCTCTCAAAACTGTCTTCCCTCTACTTTTAGCCAACAATGTGAAAAATGCAGGTAATCTCCCCTCTGGGAAGTCCTAACAGTGCAGGACACAAAAGCAAACTGTTGCAGTGAAAAGGTTAGGATAGTTCACCTGACCCTGCATTAATGAGCAGCACCACCTTGGAGAGGAGTGGAGGGAAAGGCTGACAGCCATCACTGCTTCTCTAGAGCTGCTGAAATGTGTCAACAGAGCCGTGTTAGAGAAGCATGCTCCACTGTTTGCCCTCCCACACCTGAACATGATGAGTGGAAGCAAGGAACAGAGTGAAGAAAGGAGGTGACAGAGAGCAGGGAGAAAGACCCCCCTTTCCCTCCCTACTCTGCCTCCCACCACCCCTTCTCCCCCTCCTCCCACACAGAATAAAATCCAGTGCCATAAAATGTAAGAGCGGGCAAACAGCTCCTCCCCAGCTTGTCGGGAGTTTGTTTTAAAGTGGAAATGAGGCTGATGGCGCACTTGGCGATTAGCCCCGCGGCTAACATGAAAGGAGAGGAAAAGACAGCTGCTAATTTTCTCCTTTGACCTTTGGCTCCCGCTGGTATTTCATACAAACGCTGATTTATGGAGGAGCCCAACAGCTCACTGCTACTGGAGGGATTACCGTAAGAGGTAGAGGAGGGGTAGGAGAATGAGGAGCTGACCCCTAGGACTGGCTCTATCTCAATTCATTCATTTCATCTTTTTGTTTCTATCTTTCCTTTTAACTTCATGTGTCCTTCTCCTCTCTCCCATATCTCTTTGTCGATTTTCCTTTGTTTCTCTGTCTGTCTGCCTTAGTGGATTTCTCACCCTTCATCTTTTCCCATCTTTATTTGAAGTCTGTTTCTGTCTGCATTTGTCCTTCATCCTGTCAAGCTTTTCATTCCTGCATCTTCTGCTCTCTTTTGTAAGTGTGAAATGGAAAACTACAGGACATAGGTATATGTATTGGACTAATTCTAAGCTGCTATTAAACTCTGGTTGTTTAAGGTCCAGCTCAGACATCCTGACACCCTGTGGTGCAAAAATGAGAAAGATGACACCTTCTTCTGCAAGCCTTCTGAGTGTCCAGTTGTGAATATGAACGCAGATTGTGTCCCAGCACTTATAGCTGCAGGAAGATTGCATCAAAGCTGGTTTCATGCAAATCCCTTGCTAGAAGGGTTCCCATGTAAGGAGGCCCTGAAATGCCTCTGGGGCAGCAGAGGCCCAGGAAGTGCAGATCCGGCAGCGCATTCCCCTCTTCTCCTCCTTTTGTTCCCTGTATAGTTTGTAAAATCGGATCATAGAGGCAATCAGTCCTTTAAACATCCAGTTTGGATTTTAGCTTTAAATCGTCACAGCAAGATTGTCACTGTTGTTCCTTTGATGAGATAAGCATGATAAACTAAGGACTGTAGAATTTAGTCATAGACGTAATATTGAAGAGCTAATGTAAGGGCAAAGCATTAAATGATTTAAGAGGCTGTGAGGCTTTAAAGCAACGGCTTACTTCTCCTATACAGACAAATTCCTTTAACATCAAAATCAAAACAAAGTTTTCTCAGACAGAACTCATCAGTAACATACAAAATAAATAACAATAGGAAGTTAAATAGTCTCAACAAGATCAGCTAGTCACCAGCCAGACACAACAATCATGACATAATGGGAAAAATGTTGTTTCAAGTAACAGAGGTTTTCTCTTATCAGATGGATTTGAACTTTTCTACCAGTTAAATGACAAACATTGTATTCTTGGGCTTTTGGACTATGATTACAAATGATTCATAACTTTCCAAAATTTGGGCAAAGGAGAAACATAGCTGTGGACCAGAGATTTCACAACCGTACTGTAACACAGCTTAAACAGTGGACCTAACAACACCATCATAGTGTTGCCCCATGTTGTGATTTCACAACAATGGTTTCTCCATCACCATTCGGATTCTAATCGCTTTTCTACATACGAAAGTATAATAGGTACTAGGGGAAGTGTTTTGATTTCTAATTGTAGTACGTTTGTAATCTGAGCGGTATTGACAAATCCTGTATCAGCAGGATTTGGTGTATATGCAGGAAAAATAGTCTGTGTGCAGAGCAAAAAGCAGGCGAAAGACTCCAGGCTTCCATCAGTGGTAAGCTGAAAATAATTTATCTCCATACACAGATATCTGCAGGAAAGTGCTGCTAGCAATCTGTTCTCAATCAAATTTTTAACATAGACGACAGATCTGTCTGACGCTGTGTCGCAAAAGCAAATCAGTGTTTTGATTTCCAGATTACCTGGAATGCATAAGAAATGATTGATCCAACCTTTGTTCAACACATAATTTAAAAGTTGTTTTCTCCTCTCTTGTGAGCAGCAGTATCCACTTCAATGACACTGTGCTGTACTGTTGACATTCTACTTTACCTCTCCTGACCTTTCTCTGCTGTTTCAGTATCTATCAGTTGACCTAGCAAGAAGCAAAGAGACGGGTCTGTAGCCTTCTTGCTAACAGCTACAGAGTGCCCACCTGTCAGTCAAGTCAGCTGTGACTCTTATTACACAAAACTCGTAACCTTGATATCTTCAAAAGTAATAACTTATAAAAAAAATGTCAACCTCTGTACAGTGTGTGCATTTAGAGAAATCAGCCAATCAGACCAAAATCGTCAGTTGAACAAGGCTGTAAACATGTTTTATTTTGCTGTAAAGATGGGCTTTAGAAAGACTGCGTAGTCCGCCTCCGGTGGACACTTGGGGAATTTAAGTTTTTAGCACTTCCACATTGGCTTCATGTCTCAAGATCGGTGGTTGCTAGTGGTTTGGTATTTACCACAGCTGGTAAAAAATAATAACTTTGCTTATGCAGTCCATAAGGGGGACTTGTATTGATTCCTGTCTTTTTTACGAACAGCTAAGACTCCTCTAAGGAGCTTTCAGAGAAAACTGGCAGCGTTTTTACCCCAAGATCAATAAAATGATACTATTTAAATAATTTAAAACTGCTCATCAATATAAATATCGTTAAAAGATGTAATGAAGATCAGGGTTAAACAGTGAGCCATAACGAGTCTTTGCAGCCATGTTCACACACTCCACATGGTTCCAACTGTGTCATTCAATGTCTCCACCTCTTGTTCTCACCCTCCGGGCTTCAATCAGAGTTCAAGCAGGTCATTAGCAGGGTGATTACAGCGGGAGAGAGGACATCCATTAAAAATGCGAGTGTGTGTGTGTGTGTGTGTGTGTGCATGTGTGGGTCTCTGTGATCACGATGTGAATGAGAGCATGAATGTGTGTGTGTAACTGTGATCGAAATGAGTGTGTGCGTGAGTGTGTGTGTGTGTGCGTGTGTTTGCATGTGTGTTCATGTGTGTGTGTATCAATCACTCCAGTGTCGGTGATGACGAGGAGCTGTTTGTGTTTCTCATAAAAGGGAAAGGGATCAAAAGGGCTGCTCTACCAGCTGGACCTTCAATCACACTGGGACAACATGACTTTAGAGCCCTGGGCAGCTGGAGCTCTGGGGACTGATGGCGTGTGTATGCGTGTGTGTGTGGGTGTGCGTGTGTGTGTGTGAGATGTATGAACCCTCTTCATGTGGATACATTCACATTTTCCATCATCTAATTCCATGTTTATCCTTTACTTTTCAGGATAACTCTGGTTTATTACAGCATGAATCTCAAGTCCATAGTTTGGCAATCACTTCTTTGAGTTACGACATCAATGAGAAGTTACAAGAGAAGTTATGGACCTCGTGAAACATGGCCTCTTTAAGGCAAGCCAAGAAAAACAAAACCTAACACCGAAAACACAAGTCAGACTTTGCTTTGTACTTTAATATGAAGACCTGTATCTAATCATACAATTAATAAAAGTGAGTGTATAAAATTGTGCATTTCAAAAAATAAAAAATAAAAAGTTGACTTCTTCATATTTCTTCGGACGCTGGGAATTTGAGGCCTTCAACTCATGACACTGCATGACAACACCATCAACTCCTTACAGATTATACTTTAAAACCAAAAATTTTGCTTCTTTCACCAAAATAAGTAAATATGTTAATATTTAAATCAACAACTATACGTTTTTCTGTAACTCAACCAAGTCATTTTTTTGGTGAGATCAGAATAAGTTCACAAAGAGAAAAAAAGAAAGCTTTCAACAGCCATTAAATGGTACCTTCAAGTTATTAGTATTACAAAAAGTTCAGTCTACAATGCGCTATAAAGCAAAATCTCACAAAAAAACTTTTGTTGCAGCTCAGGCCTTTCAAAGCTACACAAATGCAATCTTGTGTCTGTAATAAAAAGGCAAATGAAAGACTTTATGAAAGACAAGAAAGTGTATGCTATTCCAGGGACAAAGCATGAAAAATGTATCTGAAACATACATATTATTAAGGAACGTAATGATATCAAAATCTCATGTTAGATAATTTCCTGATAACAAGTCCAAGGTACAAATTTTTTTCACTATTCAAATAAAATGACAAAAAAGATTTGGAAAAAAGAGCTTGTGAGGTCCACCCATCTGTGGTGAGTGAGATGCTTTAGACTGTATGTAACTTTCCTGTTTCCTTGAGCTGGTGAGAATGTTGGACTTAAGTATGACCGTGAAGGGAACTAATACTTTGGCTTACTTACCATCTGAATTCTTTGTTGTTGACCAAATAAAATGCCCATAAGCCTTAGGTTATATAATAAACAATACATTTTATGATCTTGAGCTCTCTGACTGTTTTGATAAAGTGAGGAAGTGAACACTTCATTTTGACTCTTTTGGCCTGGCTTGATTTTTTCTTCACATCTTTTTGAGGTCACTGTTTGCCAAGTAGCTTCTCATATTATTCGTATTCCCTGACGTGTAGGTCACTGAAGTCTGGCACTGCCTGCATATTGTTTTTGTTTGTCCATCACCATTTCTTGATACGGGGAAACGGAAATACTTCCAAATGTCAGATTTAAAAGCCACTGGAGCATCCAAATTTCAAGATCGAGCTGTTCCTCTCTTCTAAAGCTGGTGTTCGCCATTTTCACTGTCCCACATCTAGGGCTGCAAGCAAATTGCAAAGCATGATGGGCAGGTAAGGGACGTTGGTATATGCAGTTCCCACATTCCTCCGCTCTGCTCCACTGCGGCTGAATCAACACTACACTTTTTGCCCTTGGAGAACTGTTACTGCATACTCTCACAGGTTTAAGGCAGTATTGAGACACTTTTACTCTTAAGATATCGTGAAATTCAAGATACCGTTCCGTCCGTAATATCATACCAACTTCTGTAAGAGAAGTGTTGTCAGTATAAGATGATCTTTTTTTTTTGTTCATCCTGTTTCTTTTATTCCGAGTTTGGCTTGCCTGGGACCAATTACTTACAGACTTATGACATTTCACTTTTTGATGATGAATAAAGGGGCTTAAAAGCAGAAGTTTGAAATTAATTGATTATTTTTCACATCAATGTGGTCACAGTTTCTGTGTTTCTGAAACTTCTGATACTTGTCATTTCTATCTCTCTCTCTTCCATCATTACCTGTCAATTTGTCTGTTTTCTATCTAATAAAATATTCTATCTATCTAAAATAAAGTAGCCAAAAATATTTGACACAAAAAGGGATCAGTACAACTAAATCTGAAATAAAAGGTTTTTACAATCCAGAGCAAATCAGAGAGAAAGAATTGGTCCTTTAATGAATACGACTACTTCTGTAATTATGACACACTTCATCACAAGCTTTTCAAGAGAATCATAATGTAGATCATTTGGCTAAAAGTTCAACTGAGGGTCTAACATTTCAAAACAAAAAACCCAAACTCAATTCAAACTTTTCAGTCAGTACTTCTTAATGTGTGTTAATCCATAAATACACTTACCCTCATCATCATGTGAGCCTGGTTCCCAAACTGTTTCCTCCAGAATAGCTGCTGTCATCTGTAAGATGCAAAGAAAGATTCATTATATGTCTCCAACTTGATAAACAGCAGAACAGAAAATTCCTCTTATCAAAAGTTTTCACAAGAAGCATCCTCTACTTCTGCCAACATAGGTTGTTCCCCATCTGGATCTCATGTGTTCCAATCTTTGTGTAAGTATGCAGGGAGCTAGTCTGTGATAAGAGATGTTGTATTTTTTCATTATATATGGTTTGGTTCTCTGTTGTAAATGTACAGTAGTAGTTGTTCATAAACAGTCACTGAGAAAAATAAAGAAAAATAAAGGTCATTGTACCACTGGTGATCTGTTTGTAATAACTTTTAGTTTGGGGATCTTGTTCTGCCTCCTGACTCGATACAGATGCTTGAGAGCAAGAGCTGCATGCGCGTGTTTTTCTCTAATTTTCATCTCAATACTATTTTCCCCTGTGTAAGGTAAGTAGTGTACACAAAACACAGTAAACTTGCAGAAACATGTCCAGAATAGAGTTTCTTTGGTTAATGTGATACAATATGAAAGAAAAATATGTTTAGTATGGTTGATTGTTGAAAGAGTTGGCTAGTTGGGCTATCTTCTGGCTAATTCAGACAACAACTGTTTTCCAATTCAGGGGTTGGGTCTTTCTAAAGGTGTGTTTGAAGACCGATTGTGTTATAGCAGCGCATCAAAGGTTGTCCCATTTCAAAGGCTCCATCACATGTGTCTGACAAATACGTCCAACCTTTCCCAGGTGATTATGATTATTTGTGCACCAATTAATAAAATGTCTGACTCTCAAGCAGGGAAGTTGTACATTGTTTGTTAGTATTCAGTTTCAACTCGATGGAATATTGAGTGATATACATGTTAAAGACGGTTGCCTTGTACCTTGAAATAACCCTTAAAATGATTAGCAAAGTTAGCAATGCTAGCCATGAAGCTAGTTAGCCAGCTAGCTACCTGTTACTGGGTGTGAGGGGTGGAAACAGCTTATGACATAAACAGGAAATCCTCCATGGACCACACTGTTTTTGTTTAAGTCCAGCCAAAGCAGACTATGCTGGCTACAGAGGCTGAACTCCTTAACTGGGACACAGCTGTGTAAGCTAGCACCAGGTGAAACCGAGGCTGTTCTGCGTCTATTTACGATACTGTCATGGTCACTTTAGCTAGTCAGGGTGACATTTGTGTACTTGTAGTGTAAGATTAACATGTTGATTCTATCCTTGGATAGTTTGTATGTCAGCTGTTATAAATTAGTAAATGACCAAAGTTGTAGGCCTCATAAGGTAGCAGGTGAAAAATATAATCAATGTGTTGAGTTATAATTTATCTTAAAAGTCACACTTAAAAACGTCAGAGAAAGGAATGAGTCAAATTTTAGATCAAGGCTTCTGAAACTGAGACTAAAATGTGACCTAAATTTAATATTAATTCTCATGTAGTGGTACTATTTGGATTAATTGGAACTTATTTTATCTGTTTGTTTGTCTGGTTCAACGGAAGAACATATCTGTCCTTTAGATGACCCGGCTGTAAGTAAGTTAAGTAGACTGGGAACAAAAGTTACAAAGGTTCACCAAAACATCTGTCTTTTTTTAGCCTGTAACACACTCAAGGTAACATAACCAGTTTAGGACAAGGAGTGGGTGCATCTTTGTATGTCTGTCATGACATCAGCCAGTCTGTTCCCGGTGTCTTTGGAGGACTCAGTGGGTAAACAGGTTGTGAGACAAGGTTTCAAAAACGGCAGATCAAAGGAAGAGGTGTGTTACAAATGAGATGAATTACAGTGTAGGAAGGAGATAACCGGTGTGGCGACTGCACTCCTGCCAAAAACTCTTCTTATAAACTCCTTCAAAGGTGAAAAAGAGGTTGACGCAACATCTAAATATGTTCTGCTGAGTGTTTATATAAGCAGCTCTGTTGTTACCTTGTATGTCCAGTTTTAGAGGAGGATTGAAGGATTATAATGTCTTCTATGGATTTAGAACGCTTTTGAAGTCAAGACTCAGACAAACCTCTCAAAGCCTGCTGTGTAATTTCAAAAATGCATGGTCACCAAAGCAGAACTTAGAATAGTGAGAAGTTGGTGGAAGGTTTTGACCCTGCAGCAGTGATAGCTAAATGCATGGAGGCAGCTTGGGAACGGTTTCAGACACATTCTTTAGGCAGCCTTTTTTTAGTCCCTCTGGAATCTGAGTGATATTTCAGTCAAAAGGCGAGAGCAAAAGCCTGTGGTTGTGTGGGTGAAATCACGGATACCATCCAACGTTCAAAGCCTTGAAATACATACGCCACACAATGTTAAAGCATTCCTTTTCACAATTTACAATGCATAAACATGATGGTTTACAGACGCCCAGGGTGATTATTTGCACAGAGGTCTAGTTTCAGCTATTTCAGATTTTCTCGAGGCTGCCCCGCGATGCCACCCCACAAAGTGATTCTTGAAAGTGTTAAACCATGGGCCCCCCAGCCTGGATGAACACTAAACACTGATTGTTTAGACTATAAATATCCAACGCAGATTGTCCAGACAGCACAAACCACAGAGAGAAACTTGCACATGTAAAAAAAGGTAAATAAACTATTTGGGCATTTCCACCCAAAGCACCTCCATCCATTCCTCTAATATAACAGCATTTCATACATTTCTGACTTTTATGAATGAGACAGGTCTGCCTTATCTACAAAGGTAAGCCCCTTCCATGAGTTCATGAACTCTGTAGTGTCCAGATGGGGAAATAATACACATTTTCTCTATCAAGTAAGAGTATAAATCTATACGACAACAGACTGGTACAAGCAGTATCTCATATTTTGGATACTATTAATTTGAAATAATTTAAGCTACAAATAAAAAGTATCCCCACAAACATAGGCTTCTCTAAGAGGCTGTTTACACAGAAATTCATTCAATAGGAAAAGGTAAACCATTTTAGTTTTTTAGCCGTTTATTTACATGGAACAACGCTTTAGGCGGCTAAAATTGCAAGCTTTTAATACCCTGGTCTAGGGTCAATCTTTTGAACACACCACAACTTCTACCGCTGTGTAAACTGGCAATATTGGGATCTGCTTCAAGCAATGACATCCCAGCCCTGTCTTCACATGCGTGTTATTTTCCCAGTCAAACAGCCAGGCACAAGTAGGAGGACATAGACAAAAATGGCGACTACCAAGCTGTGTTTGTGTTGCAGACTTCAGCAAAGTGTAGATTAACGAAGCCCTCTGGGTGGGAAGTCAAAAAATAAAAAAAGAGCCATGTGCCAATCCATGCACTCCCAGATTATGCACCCTCAAGTTTGTTGTCCATGCGCAAATTACTACAATTATTACAACAGCTGGCATATGCGCCTTATTTTTCTTGACCTGGCACCCGAGAGGCTCTGCATAGATTTGCAATATTTGCCATCCTCTCCTTGTTTGTGTGTCCTCACTGGTCTGTTGAAGAATGCCTTTATGCGCAGACACATGGTGTTCTTCGGTGGTGTTTCATTACAAAGTTACGACTGGCCTGACAAAATCTGGTGTTTTCATTTGGCTTTGCAGATCTTCGTGCACGCAGATGGTTTTCACAATGGTGTCATATGAATGCAGATGGAAACAAAGAAAAGCAACAGACAGACTTTTCCGTTTTTGAAGGGGCCGATCTGGTCTAAAAAAGGTCTAAGAGTTTCTTTCCCTGTCTTGTTGGTTATATATCTTGTTATTTTTGTAATTATTCATCAGTTGTTTCATAATACACTTTGATTGTTCCGCCATTTATCTAATTTCTTGTGATTACATGTGCACTACCCAATTTGAATTGTTCTGATTAGAGATTCCAACTTCCCTTTGAATTTTTAACCATTCAGATTCAACACTCCTAAGTTCGTTTTTAAATCACCAGTAACAAGATTGTGCCGGCGATAGATCATTATTGCTTTGCTCCAGACATATTTCTATTAGTTCTGGCAGTAGGACAAGCAGAAACTTATCTTGTCATACAGAGTAGACATGCGCAGTAAGAATAGGTTCACCACAAACAGAAAGAAATGGCTAGGTTAAATGTTTGCATGGCTAACAATTCAAACATCAGAGAGCACAAACCAATCCTCTCGATCAAAGAGACATTTCTTTTCCAATGGGTCCAATCGGACCGGTCTGATATGATTAAGACATGCATTAAAGCCAGAGTCAATGACATAAAGGTAAGGAGTATCAAGCCCGGATGTTTGTGATAAATAGTTTTGGGTTAAGTAAAAAGCTGTCAGACAAATAAATACACAAGTTTGAAGTAAAACATCTACTTTAGTACAGCAACACAGTGTATGTTTTCTGTTACGTCTCACCTCAGATTGTGTTTCATAAAGGGATGACATGGAAATCACATTCTATGTGAGGTAATGTCTGACAAGTTGCACTTTAAAACTCGTCTTTGCTCAGGGTCATGTATTCATGGCATCGTCTCTCTGCACATACAGAACAAGAACTTACTGTCAGCAGCTCTGATAACACAAGAGAGAATGCACCAATTTCTCATTTTTCAAAAGTTGTGAAAAACCTAAGCAGAGCAGCATCTCCACAAGGACTCCACTGATGTATCATGAAAGCCTGCGACTTCTCAGTTTGCATTTGATTCGGTGTCTTTTTAGCAGCCACGCGAGAAAGCCAGTTATGGGAAAACTGCAAAAGGGAGAGACAGGACGAGCTCCTGGGCCTTCAGAAGTCTCGTCAAAAGCCTTTCCTTTCTCTGCTTTGTCCCACCGATATTCATCTTGCCAGTTGAAAAGTGAAGACGGCAAAAACTTCAGGCTTGAAAAGAACTTTTCAACTTCTAAGAGACACCTCGCAACAGGACTGAGTATTTGAAAAAAAGAAAGAAAAAACACCTGAAACAGTAGGAATGGAGGGACTTCCAGACTGAGAGGCATGTTAGAGAATCAGATGCTGTGTTTGGGAAAAGGGAGCAAAGATGAACATGGCTTTGTCCTCTGGTGAAAAGAGGAAGCAGGCTCACACAGAGTGTGTTGACTCTAGCTTGCTTTGTTTGCCCTCATCCCTAAAATCAATTTGACATATTCCACTAAACATATACTTAAGCTTCTATACACTCACCGTCTAAACTTGCTGCAGCTTGTGTGTGTTTATGAGAGACTAAAACACATCCAGCATAATAAAGAAAGGGTTGGTGTGTGTGTGTGTGTGTGTGTGTGTGTGTGTGTGTGTGTGTGTGTGTGTGGTGATGTGCATGTGTCTATGTATTAGCCACATCCATCAGTAACACCTTGTTAGACAGGTTTCTTCTCAGAACTGTCATCCTGTGGTGTGCTGTTAAAAGAAAAGTTTAATAAAGTTTGATCACCATTTATTTCATCTCAAACATCAGTGGGGCCTTTCAAAATTTGCAGAGCAAAAACTTTCTCTCCACATCTCTTTACTGCAACTCTACTCGTCGCTCAAAAGAAAGCTGACTTCATCAGTGCACCTCGAGAGTTTGACGAAAATGAACGCTAAGCTCTGGAATCCTTTCTTTCTTTCGCTCAATGGCAAAATGAATAAATGATATTCCTCCCTTTAATCGACGCACTCAGCGATAACAAAGAGACTTTGAGACACTTTGAGGACACCTAACGATCAGAAGCATCAGGAGGTGCTCTTCGTTTTCGTTGACGGACAGGCAGATCAAAAAGCGAGCCCCTTAAACGATTCTACCCACTTTAGAATAATCTCGCCTTCTCACTCTTTCAAGCACAAAGTGGGAAGAGAGAATAAGCGTTTCATCTTTTCTCTCTTCTCCCATTTCAAAGTTATTTTGCCGGTGATAAAGCGCTCCATATTGACGACTTCGAAGGTGCCTTGTCTCTTGAAAGAAGTGACATTTTATCTATATATAGTGTTAGAGTGTGCTTCAATTTAACTTCGTCTGGCGGGGAGCGTGTCTGCTGTTGATGTGGCTGACAGCTGCTGGTTGAAAGACACGGGGAAAGTACTGAAGATTCAAATGAAGTTTTGCCATGACGACAGGGGCTTGATGTGTGCTAATCAATCGATGGGGTAGAAAAAACGCTTGGTGGTGGAGGAAGAAAAAGGAGGAAGTGTGAGTGACAGAAAGTTGTCAGACAGCGCTCCCAGAGATATCAAAAAGTCACAAAGTTTGCGTCGCCACACAAGAGCCTAAATCGCATGTGGTATAGGCTACAAAAGGTTTGACTTGAAACACGTTGCATTTGATATAAAGGAAAAGAAATTGGGACAATTCTCCATATGCTGTGCCGGCAAGCAAGATTTTTCTTCTTTTTGACAGGGGAGGGGGGCAGGCTTTATCTTTGTGACACCTACAGTGAATTCCTGAGAAAATTTTGTCTAGGTCTGTCTGAGTTTCTTCCATCCTTCAAAGAATGCGGGGCCATAGGATATGGAATTTACATCACAAAAGACCCTGAACTGTCTCAGCAAGTAAAGGTATAACAGATGATCAAACAGACACGTCAGATCAAATACATCAAACATCAGTATCTAATGGAGCCGATTGCGAGAGATGGACAAGACATCTGCTCTAAAAGACACTCAGAAGAGGCTAACAAATATTCTTTCACTTTAGTTTAGCAGAGTTGTTAGAAACATCTTGGATAGATGCTCACAGGTCTACAAACCAAGAGCTTCTCCCTCTCCAGGCTGACTGAAGAGGAGAGTTTGAGGTGATAAACCACAACATCTGAACAACTGCTGTTCAATTCAACTTTACGCTCAGCAGCCCGAGCTTTCATAACGCAAGAACAAACCTATTCCAGATGTGAATCCCTGTTGAATTCCAGGAAATGCACACCAACTCCACTGATCTGTTCATCCACGTGTAGGTCTCACACATGTTGAGAACAACAGGTAAAGATGGATGAGATGTAAAAACAAACAAATAGACACCATTTCAGAGACACAATCTTGTTACTTGTCTTGATTCATGTCTTTAATGTGGATTTATCAAAGTCATTCTGAGCTTTACTCTGAACGAAGAGTCTTAATTGCATGTTGTTAAGCCACTACATGTGAAGATTTAATCATGGACCCCTGTGTTAACCAGAGGAGACCCAGATCATTAGGACAAAACAATCATGGGAGTGTCATAAAAATGTTACGCCTCCAGGGAAGTTTGAAGATGAAAACTTGTAAACTTCAGAGCAATAAAAACTCTTAAAAGTCAGTAGCACAATAAAACCTCTTATACTAACACCCATGCTCATGGATATAGATGTAAAAACACAAAGAAGAGATGGGAGCACGTTGGCAAACACACATGAAGCTATGTTGTCACCAAATGTGATTAATGCTGCACAACGATTAAGATCAGGGTATTTATTCAAATCTTGACATCAAACACATTCTTTCTTATTTTTTATCTCCACACATAACAGAAGTTTCTGTCAGGGGAGAGAGGCGCCTTCCGAGCAGCTCAGCGACCGGCGTGGCCGCCAAACATGGCCCAGGCTTTCAGCGTGACTTTCTCTCTTTCATCATTTACAGAGGGAGCGTGCCGTGCAAGTGCCGCCCCGCACTAGAACAACACTGCTCGCTGTCAGGAGGACAATGGACAGTAGAGCTGGAGGTGGCAGTGGACTCATTGTGAAGGATGATGTCACCGACATCACTCCCAGACACTGCCAGGCACTAAGCAGAGGGTGAGCAGGTCAAGAGCGAGGGCGGATGGCAAAATGCTCACAGAGCAACAGGGCTGTGGGGTCGAGGGGGCATGAATGCCAACTGTGTTCATGGTGGAGCTGAAAGAAACACACAATCCAAACTGAATATATACAGTCATGCTGAGAGACAGAAGGAATGAAGGAGAGCCACATCCAGAGTGACAAAAGATAAGATTTAAACTGCGGCAGAGGGGTGATGCCATCTGACAAAGCAGTCATATGACTTCATGTGAATTAAGCATCATGTTTCACATATTAATGACAAACAGGCCTGAACAAAGGGCAAAAATGATGTCGCCCTTTTCACTCTCACATCACTAAAAGGCAACTCACAGGTCCAAACAGGAAAAACTCTAATCTAACATTTGAAAATTAAAGGTCAGATACACACATACTTAATTTCCCTGGCTCTGCTATGACCAAGGTGTGACATGCAATACTTATAAGCACCAGGATGCAGATGAGTTTGAAATCAGTTTATCTTTCACCCATTTTGTCTAGATAGATAGCACATTTACATCATGATTTTGGAGTTTTAATGTCAGAGCCATGAGAGATATGACTTAGAGCAGAGGGAGGTAAAATGAGAGTGTGAGACACTTTGGAGGATCACTAACAGCATTTTCAATCACTCTATTAGGGGCCTTGCTTCAGATGCGGGCCCCCTAGTGGCAGTAAAGTGTACTTTAACTGCTATGTGGAGGCACTGGAGCCTCTGACCTGAAATCATTTAACACTGGATGTTTTATTTCAAGGGACAGAGCATTGTGGGAGTTTTCCTGGTTACTCTTTGCAGCAGAGAGAGGTGAAAACAAACAAAAGGAATGATGCAAGACTGATGCTTCACTTTACAAGGATAGAGACATTCCTTGTGTGTGTGTGTGTGTGTGTGTGTGTGTGTGTGTGTGTGTGTGTGTGTGTGTGTGTGTGTGTGTGTGTGTGTGTGTGTTTGTGTGTGTGTGGGAACATCAAAACAGTTTAATTGTGGCTAATCCTGGACTAAGATTATTTCTAATGGGAAATCTTCAGTGGAGATGCTCCGACTCAATTTCCATCTGGGATTATTGAACTCTTTCATTCTCAGGCTTATATCTCAGTGTGGATAATCAGCCTTTAGTGTCTTGGCTCACCATTAAAAAGAAAAACATGGGAATATGATATATAGGGTGTAAACACACATGCTGTGAGTGCACCCCCACATGAGCAGACACACATGCACTTGCTGTAATGTGGTGATACTGTAACCTTGCTGGATGAAGCCTGGTGTGAATTTGAGATGTGTTCTATGCTTTTTTGCTTTTTGGATTGGAACATGAGGCCTAGGACGCCCATGTAGGTCAAAAACAAATCCTGCGCCTCAAGCTGGGAAGCCAGAAACTTCTTTGAGCATCTGAGGGAACGGAGCAGGAGCACTGAGTTTCTTCCAGGTGCTGCTTTTCACAGTGGTAATCCTGCCACGGCGTGACTGTGATTTTTACAGAAAATCTCTCCAAACAGGGCCCAGATGGTGGGAGGTAGAGACACACATACGCAGAAAACACATTCATTCACAGATGCACACTCAGAAAGAGCTTACACACACACACACACACACACACAGGCGTACACTTGTGCCTCTAAAGCACAGAGCTTGTGCACATACACAGTCACACACACACACACACACACACACACACACACACACACACACACACACACACACACACACACACAGTCAGACTAAAGGTGAGAACTGACTTGTTGCTCCTGGGTGGTCTCTGTGTAAAGATAAGGGCAGGCAGAGATTCAAGCCGGTTGGTTACGTTGAAGGACAAGTTTAGGACTTTTTTGTTGAGTCTCTCTTTTATACACAAGTGAAACAGGAAAGCATTTGCATGGCAGAGTGAGAGCTTGTTCCTTTCTAAGTTTAACTCCGATTACAGAGAGTTTTCCTAACGACAATGAGTCAGGACTGACGCTGTATAAACCTCCTCCTCCTCGGCTTTATTTCTCCTCTCATCATTGCTGTTTGTGGAGGAGTTCTATATGTCCTAATACAGGAGACACCTCTGCTTTGAAGTGGTGTTGGTCAGGCATGAAGATCCTGACAGTTGTTAGCATGTGAAGGATGTGGATATATGGAAGACGCTTGAAATGAAGAGATAAAAGAGTTAATCTTCTACCTTTCCTAAACCGATTCCCTTCATATATCTCCCTATTTATGTACAAGGAGAGAAAGGAAGAAAAAAACTTGCTCCATCTCTCCCAGCCTTTCTCCATCTCTCTCTTTCTGTTTCATGTGGTTACTGGAACAACAATGTACATTCTGAGTGCTAGGCCTTTGATGTTGTTGCATTCAGCGAGCCGTCTTAAACCGGAGGAGAAAAGAGAGGGCGAAAAAGACGCAGGAGAGATTCTGTGGTGTGCTTTTTCTCTCCCTCTTTCCATCGCTCTCTCTCACTGGCAAGGCATCTGACATCTCCAGGCAAAAGACAAATTCGGTTTCGCCTGTTAAGTCGTCAGTCAAAGCTGCGCAAGAGGTTTTTTTTTTCTCTTTCTTGCTCTCTCTCTCTCCCTGCCTCTTTCTCTCCCTCTCCCTTTCTGTCTTTGCTTCATTTCCGTGGATGCGGTGTTGTGAAGGCCGCTTACACGCTTTTCAAACAATAACAGTTCACCCCCCCACCGCAAGTTTCCTCTCTGCCAGAACCCTACACATGCCAGCACATCCTTTAGAGAGCCTTGAACCGACAACAAACGCTTAAACATTTTCACCGCTGAGAGAAAAGAGGGGCCCATCCGCAAGCCCCTGTGTAATTAAACTAGATCTAATACTGTTATATGTTTCTCTTAGTGGAAGGAGCGTTCCAGGGGCCTTTTTCTCACAGCGCTGAATAGCTGTTTCCAGGTCAACACAACGCCCTATACAGGGACCAATGAAGCTATAGCAAAAGGTCATTGCAGGTTTTTCAACTTGCTTTTGCAGCCCTTACTGAGTAGGATGAAATAAAATGTTTTATTATGTTGTCATTCAACTTTAACTGCCTAAAATTAGGGCCAAATGTGGAAGGGTGACAGTATTTCATATCTTTCTGTCAGTCTATTCCATTTAAATGCTGTAAACAAGAAACAAGTATGTCAGTCAGAAGTTCCCTACTTCCTCAGCCGGTTTGGAGTACTCAGCCTAAAGCTTGTTCATCCAAATATACACTGGATAGAAGAAGTGGATGTGTGTTGCAAAAGTTTAGCAAATAGAAGTGCCTTAAATCTGCATTATTTCTAACAGCCAGCAGGGGGCAACTTAATGGGTGATAAATGGCCTATATAGAAGTCTACCACAAAATGACCCTATAGTTTTCACTAATTCGGTTGTAGCAATACATCTGTTTTATCTATACTGTTGTTTTTTTGATTGTTTGTCTCCATTGCTCTGTCTCTGCAAGCAACCCAAGCCACAGTCTCAGTAGATTCATCTTCAACATGAGTCTGGTTCTGCGTGAAGCTTCTACCTGTGGAAAGGACGTTTTACACTGCAAAAACTCAAACTCATGTCAAATCTCTAATGTCTAACAAATGTCTTTTCAGACTAAATAGAAGTCACATTCACCTGACAGGACCAGATAAATGTCTTATTTCAAAATATTACATGCCTAAAATGCTTGTAATGCGTAAAAACATGGGGAAAGAAAAGGTTATTCATCAAGTTTCTTGGAATGAGAGTTAGTTTTCTTGAAACAAGAATAATGTCTTAATTCAAGAAACTTAATAAGTACATTTGTCTTATTCTGTGGGCAGTTTTTTTTACTGATTAAAAGCATTTCAGGTATTATTTTTGGTTAGTTGTATCTTGTAATAAGACATTTGAACTTGTCAGTGAGGCTTATATCAAGTTTTAACAGGAGTCTAATATGTTTAGTTTAAGACAACAACACTTGCTTAATTTTGTTTTCTGTGTAAAATGTTTTAAAGTGCTTTACTCATGTAGGTGTTATGCTAGGGCTCTGTATTATATATAAGTCTCCCATCTTCTCAGAAAAAAAGCATAATTTCCATTTGTAAACAATCGTCCACTTTAAGAAAATCAACAATATTTCACCCTGATAGAGGTGCAGGAGCATGGAATTACCCTGTTGTCCAACTATGGTCGGAAAAACAAGATATGGGGTCCCAGCTAGAGATATTTATTAGATATTATGTGCCAAGTGCCCCAAAGCCTCAGAACAGCTGTCCAGAAACTACAGCCTGGTTTCTACTTCAGCGTTGGCTCTGCGCTGCAGCTACATCGTAGCGGCCAGTGTTGTGCAAGTTCACACAAAAAATGAGCGAGCTCAAAATTCAGTTCATACAGACTAAATCGAACTAGTTGATTTTCAAAGTTAATAATAATAATAATAATAATAATAATAATAATAATAATAATAATAACAATAATAATAATAATAGTAATAATAATGCATTTTATTTGTAGGCGCCTTTCTTGACACTCAAGGTCACCTCACAACATTAAAACAAACAGAGTTTATATAACAAACAGTAAATAAAATACAATTTAAAAAGTTTTAAGTGGATGGACAGTGGAGTTGTGGTCAGATGGAGTAAGCCAGTTTAAACAGATGAGTTTTGAGTTTGGATTTAAAATCTGGGAGTGAGTCAGTATTACGGAGGTCAAGTGGGAGAGAGTTCCAGAGCTGGGGAGCAGAGCGGCTGAAGCCTCTGCTTCCCATGGTAACAAGATGAGCAGGGGGACAGTGAGGTGGATGGAGGAGGAGGATCTGAGGGTGTGGACGGGTGTGGCAGTATGGAGGAGGGAGAGATATGGAGGGGCAAGGTTGTGTATGGATTTGAAGGTGAGGAGAAGTATTTTGAAGTTGATCCGGTCTGTGATGGGGAGCCAGTGGAGCTGTTGCAGGATGGGTGTGATGTGATGGATGGAGGCAGTGCGTGTGATGATACGGGCGTAGTTCATTGTTTTGAATTTGCAACTTTGGCAGCAGTAAAACACCTGCTCGCTAACTGTTGACAACTCTGGATGCCTCTCAAATTCTCCTGGAACGTGAGCAGTCGTTCACTGTCCATCTCTAGAGTGAACTACGCTCCCGTTCCCATTCATGACTTACAAATTGAACTGTTCAGTTCACTGTTCATCAAAATATGAATGCATGGGGGGCTCATTTTAACCGTGGACGATGTTCTCTTTTGAGTATTAATATAAGCAACTGTTTTGTATATCTATATAGCAACTATTAGAATTTTAGATGGCAAACAAGCTCTATTGCCCAGACATCAGTCCATCTACAGACTCTCCTTCCAAAGTAACATGGATTTACTTTATTCTAGGCTTCAGTTTTTCATAGCATCTGTTGGATGATACAAAATAATGACCATCACCAGATTTATCCCGAAAGTCATTTGGTTATTCCTGGACTTCTGCTCTAACCTCTTGTCTATCATCGTCATAGTACGAGAAATTACTTCCTCATGAGGTGAAAGGTTTAATCCAACCAAAGGGAGTCAGCTCTCTTTCTTCTAATACATACAGTGAGGGATCCACGTCGTGATGGTAATCATACTGGACGTAGTTGTACCACCAGGGCTCTTTCCAACTCTCTGTTACGTTTAAGAGTCAGCCTGCAGTGTCTGAAAACCATCGTCCTTCCAGTGCCTCTATTCATCACCTCTGCAGAAACACATCACATCTCAATCTCTCTCCGCTGCGGTAGTCCGCTCACCATCCGCTCACCTCCACCCTGGCCATGCAGCTTATACTGAAGGCAGGAGAAAAACATGAAAGAGACAATCAAACACGAGGCATCAGAGCTGTCACAGCTGCCTGCAGAATGCAAAGTGTTATCAGAAATACAGCTGAACCTGATCCTGTGCTGCGCTGTCCTTCCCACAGGCAAAGTTATCCTTTCAACTCACTGTGGCTTTCAATAACACACAAACAAAAAACAAGAGATGGCTGCATGTTTGAATATTCAGACAACACCACAATACTGCTAATAGTCTGATATCTGTTGTGAATAATGCTGCTAAAGTGAAATCAACACAGAACCAAAAGCTGATAAAGTAATTCACGTGGCTGGTTTACTATTAATATCTCTACATGTTTTTCATTTTAGTTTATCCATGTTGCTTTTTTTGCTTTGAAGTATTCAAGTCATGGTACCACATGACAATCAACTGAGCCCGAGTTTTTCACAGTGCAGAAGGCCGACCGCCTCTTTGAGGCATTTAACACAGTGGCACTATTGTCACAATAAGGGGAGGTGTGAGGATGTTCAGAGAGAATACCCAGAAGCCTCAAATACCCCTCTGTCGGAGGAGATGAAAGGACCCCACCAAGCCAAATCACTTTATCAGCCCAAACAGCCTTGCTTATTGTGGAATGCCTCTCAGACGTTGGGTGCTGAGATGTCACACCACTAATTGAGAGTCACAATAAGGACCCTTGTTTGGCCTGCTGCACCGGTTGTGTACAGCTACTGTAATCACCACAATAATTTGGCTCCCCTGAACATCAATGGCAGCGTGGAGGCTGTAGGAATTTGCATTGCAGGCTTTGATCTGAGAGATTTAAACAAAGCGAGCTCACACTCTGCGAGGGGCGTGAAGGTTGCGACGTCCTGGCCTTCCTCAGCTCCCTGTCAGTGATACGTCTGTCTGAACCACCTCTGTTGTTGTTATTATTTTGGCTACAAAAGCAACAGAGTGATATAAATCAACTATTAAAGACAAATATAACACAGGGTTGACCCAGAGGCTTGTTTATGGATCACACACAAACAGAGAGAGATCACTTGAACACACCTGCAAAACCTGTAGTTCACATTTCACAGGAAGTGAACTGTTGGTGTGTTAAGCCGTTGTTAGTTTCGTGAACACCTGTTTATCAGTTGATATAAGATAAAGATGTTGTTGGATGGACAACGTCAGAAATGTTTGCAAAATAATAATTTCACAACACTAATCTACGTCTGTGCCAGCAGCTTTGTGGAGCTGTGCTTCGCTAAGACACTGTGAAGGAGGCTTCTTTTAATGCCTATACATACAAGATACGAATGACTCCACACTGCGAAAAGTTGAATTACTGTAAAGACAGGGGAAACGTTATTTAGCCAATTTTGTACCTTAAAATTTGTAGCTTAATAGTTATGACTAAAACAAATTTAATATGCAATTTAAATGTGATTGGAAATTATAAAATAATACAGTGACAACAATTCCAAAGTCCTAATCATTTTTCAAAGCTTTTATGGCTTATATGTATTTGCATGGCTTTATCCATTTATTGCTTATATCTGCTTAAAATCTCTTTATAGTTTTTTTTTTATTGCGTTGAACTCTTTTTAGGGTCTTGGGTTCCTGTTATTGACTTACATTTCTTATTGCTCTTACTTTTTTTTATTGTTTCTTTCTTTTTTATTGCTTTGATCCTGTCACTTTCTTGGTTCTTTTGGTCCTAGTTCATGTTATTAGATTCTTGTGATGTCCAGTTACCTTTAGATTCTCAAATGTCTTAAATAGTTGTTTGGACTCTTCGTCTATTGGGTTCTTATGCTTTGCATCTATGTTCCCTTGTCTGTTAAATCACTTTCTAAACTCTTGTTTTGAATATTTTATTAATATTCTATGTAAATAAAGTCCAACAGTTGGATACCTGTCTTTTGAAACTTCGGTCTAGATGGAGAAATTATCAAGAATGAGTCTGTTCACCAGGGGCCTCATGTACATAGACTTGCGTGGATTTCCCACTGAAACACGGCGTACGCTCAAATCCAGCAAATGTCGTATGCACAAAAATATCCAGATGTATGAATCCATGCGCAAGGATCAACACCTTTAGGCTGTGCGTACGCCAGCCATGAATTTGGCGTGAGGCGCCCTACATTTTCAGGGTCATTTCACTCTCGATACTTCTGAACTTTGTGGTGAAAAGAGTGTACGCCACATTTTTGTGCGTACGCACCCTTTGTACATGAGGCCCCTGGTTACTTCTGAAAAAGGAAACTGCAGCTTCTAAATATGTGGCAATAAGTAACTAATTGAAAACTATTTGGTAAATTGAAACCTGACATATTGAAGTTAAGTTAAGTTTACAATTTCAGATTCAAAATATTGAAAACTTTTGCTCCAACTTTACCCAAGAGAAACAAAAACCATGCCTCTTGGAAACCCCTGAGACCTAAACCTTTCCAGTTTTTTTCACAAGGGTGAAATCAAATAAAGTATTTGTTTATTTTAAAGTACTTTGGAGTTAGTAGTTTCTTGTTACAACTAAAACAGCGTTGATAAAAAGGTTTGCACCCTCAGTTCTCTTATGACCAAAAGTTTTCATTTACAGTTTTCCAGTCGACAAACTAGGAAAAAAAGACAGTATCTTGCACTGGAATACAGGATGCAGTCTGATGTTGGAGGGCACCCAGAGAGTAAAACATTTTGAACTGCTTTCTTTCATCGAGACGTGTGACCATTGTGTTTTTTTGTTGCATTGTGCAGTTTATGTACAGTTGTGAAGCTCTGTCTTGTACCATCTGTTTTCGCCACCATGCAGGCTAACAGTATGGTAGTATGGCTTAGAATACAGTAGTTGTGACTAACTGCTGATGATCACTTGCACTATCCTCCTCCACTGGTCACTTCTTGTCTTAAATTGAGAAGTAGTCTCTAATAAACCAGCAGAGGGTGTATTATTTAACAGTATACAACTGTTTGAATTAAACATTTTTTAGGTTAAACTCATAAAAGCTTTAGAAACTGTGTTAAACTACTTTTATATTACAAGTAGGCTGTATTCCCAAAATCTGGGCTTAGCATTGGTTACAGAAATGTTGATGCTAACATGCTCTCATTTATTATGTTAACAGTTTTAATGTCTGCCATGTTCACCACTTAGGTGTTGCATTACATTCCAACATTGGGTCATTAGTATAGAGGTGAGATTCATTAAAGAAGTAAGAGCCACTTGGGATATACACTACCTTTTCTACCTGGTGATACGTCAGAGGATCAGCAAACCAATGCCCCTCATCTCAGTATTTCTACAACACTAAATGGCAAACCATCTGATTAGTGATTTGACACTATGCCCCACACATTTAATCAGGTATGGAAAAGTCTGTAGATTAGTGAAATCTGTGGGATTCACAGAATCAGCTCATGGTTGCTGAGATGTTGCAGACTGGACCAAAGACAGCAGGTCTGCTTTAAGTCTCTGAAAAGCTACTGATCTATGAACAATGATTACTGAGATGAATCATAGAAAATCTGGCTTGTTTCGTTTTTTTTAATCACCTTGGTTACCTGCTTTTCTTTAAGTCATGCATTTTCAACCTTTTAAACAAAACTCCTCATTTATGCACCAGAACAAGAACAGGGCTCCAGTAACCACACACAGAGGCAGATAAAATACTCTTAAGTATTGCATCATCTACATTCCTTATCTGCTGCCCAGCCAGCTGAACCCACAGAGGAAGAGCACTTGACACTGATTTCACATCATTGTCTGTGAACGATCTCATCCTCTTCTCTTCTCCCTTTGTGGCCCCCTCAGTGAGATCTGTGAGCTCACTCAGCCATACAGACTGACGTCTAATCAACAACAATTAACCCCGGCCTCGTTCAGGCCCCCGCGCAGCCAAGAGATAATGAAGACACCACTGTGTGTTCCACTTTTTTTCACACCCTGCTTTTGTCACTCTGATGCTTCCCCTCACGGCTGACTGACAATGGAATGTGATCGGCCTGCACGGGAAAGTGTACCCTCGATGTGGCTGTGGTTGCTGGGTCAGCATGAGGAGGCTGTGAAGTAAGAAATAAGATACTGTACAAAGCGGGAGGCTGTTTTGGTTTTCAGAGTGGATTTTGTGCTGCATGAGGTGGTATATGTACTTTGCAAAATGTAGGCCTGTGCTGTTGATGTGTGACAGACCTTGTTTTGGGTGTTTTAATTCCATTTCTCATTCCTTGTAGCTGAGATAATGGAGTTCCTGGACGATTCTTCCGCTGCATCTTTGGTCTCGCTCCAATCTCGCTGCAAGACTTGAGCCGACCTAGACAACAAATAGACACAGGACCCACCAACACAGTATTACGGGCTTTTGTGTGAGACAAAGGTATTTTGCATAACAGAGCTATAGTGAGCAGATCTCAGATGGGGTTTTGGAAAGCACCTTGTAATCTTGAGCAGGAGGGCGATTCAAGTGTCAGTCAATCTCCCCTGTGAAAAGCAGACAGGCTGGTTGGAGCCTTGGATGCAAAAATAGCTTGGGAGATAGAGGACACCCCTGTTCTACCCCCACAGCTGACCTTTGAAGAAAAATGTCTACATCAAATACTCTGAATTATCTATTCAAATGCCTGGAAACAATCTTTAGACAATGACACATCAATCAAAAGCTCCCTGAACCGGGGCTGGTTGTTTATATAAATGCTGTCCATCTGGGGGAGAGATCTCAGCAACGTTACATCTCCTTTTCTGTGGGGAGATGGCAGAAAAAAGAAAGAAGGAAGTTCATAGAAAAACTTAAAATTCTGCTTCTTTTTTTCTCCTCTTCTTTTTTTCTTCTCAAATCCCAGCGTGAATGTGTCGGCGAGCTCGTGGTATGCACCAAGATGAAAAGTAGAGGCCATCCCTTTGAAATCCTCCTCAAGTCAAAATTACCATTTCATTTCAACTCCAGCCAGGAAACGGAGAGCGGGGCCACTGCTAACTGCTTTGGGCATATCGTTATTTATTGTGTGTAAACTTTGGAGGAACATTGTTGCCTGGGAAAATGTGTTGTGTGGGTGGTGGAAGTGAGCAGTTGGAGCAACCACAAAGGGAGAGATCAGGCCTATTTTCTCTGTAGGAGGAACACATAAAAGTGAAAATAATGCCCATTATTACAGAAAAAACAACATCAGACTTCTTTTCTCATAATTTTCTAACAACCTAGAAGTTACTACTGAAGCTCAACAGCCAATCAGTTAACCCTATTTACGAACCAGCATCATCTTTTTCCCCCTGCTCTTTTAATTAGTATGCTTTAAGAGTTAAGTGGACCATTATCTGAGTTGGAACTAACTGCTTTTTCCATAATGGTCACATTAACTCTGTCATGTTGTTTTATTTAGTTGGCTTTATTTACCTCTGCTCAGCAGGGGGTTAGCACTACCTGAGCTATATGGTGGACTTACTTACAGAAACCTATGCCTTTAACAGTGGGAAACTTTGAGTTAGTCTTTTAAGGCAAAATATCAAGTGTTTTACTAGCTCATGTCCACAAAGGATCAGGACTACGGCATTGTTCTTATTAATCCTTGCTTTCTCCTACATACAGAAATTAAATCATTATTAGTAGTTTTGTGTCATTTGCTCTTCAAAAGATGCATGCTGTTTAAGATGTTGATGAGACACAGAATGCAATGGTTTGTAAATCATTTAAACCTTTTATCTAGTTGAAAAAGACAAAAGACAACATATCAAATGTTCATACAAGCAAAATAGAAGTGGCGCTCACATCAAATCCTATGATACTGGGTGTAGGGAAGAATCAACAAACGTAAATATATAAGATAAAGTCTGCACACCAGAAGCTGCTCCAATGGAAATTTAATGAAAATGATCACCACAAGTGACATTTAGGCCCATTGCCCTTTATCAATTGTCTGAAACATCACTTGTAGTGATAATTTCAATTACATTTTCATTGGAGCAGCTTCTGATGTGCAGACTTTATCTCATCTAATATTCCCGATCAAAAGTTGAAAGTGCAAAAAAAATACTTGTATGAAAAATATATGCATATCAAAAATGTGATGCCAGAAACACATTTTAAAAAAAGTTGGGACAGAGGCAAAAAAACACCTAGAGGAAAACTGCAACAAACTATGTTAATTTGCAACAGGTGTGTAACATGACTGGGTATAAAAAGGCATTTCAGAGAAACTGAGTCTCTCAGAAGTAAAGATGGGGATAAGTTCATTACTCAGTGAGAGACTGTGTGAGCAACTAGTTTTACAATTTCAGAATACTGTTCCTCAGCATAAAATTGAAAAGACATTGGGGATTTCATCATCTACAGTACTCAATACCATCAAAGATTTTGAGAATCTTGAGGTTAATCTGGATAATCTGCAGAGGAAATTGGGCTGATGAGATAAGTACTAACACAAAAATGTTCATGTCAAAGCAGGAAAATATGTTTATGATGTTCACCATCTTTAATGTGTTGTTTTTTCTCTGTCAATCTCTGTCTTTCTGCTTTCTCTATCCCACTTTCATCAAACACAGCAGATGGCTGTTCAACATTAGTCTGGCTCTGCTCAAGGTTTCTGCCTGCTGAATGGAACCTTTTCCTTGCATAATGTTACCAAGTGTTTGGTCATGGTGTATTAATATTGTGTCTCTGAAAATAATATAACTTAGAGTACAGTCCAGACCTGGCGCTGTATATAGAATTGATTGGTTGACTGATAATTGCAAATATAAAGCACTCGACACAGACTACAGTCAAAGTGATGAGATCTGCCATCCCAAAAGCCATGTCACTGTTACAGCTGAAATTATTAAAGTCTGGAGTTACACATTTACTGAAAGCAGTAAAAGAAGAAGAAGGGACCAAAAAGGTCAACAAAGAGATCAACAAGTTAAATTAAATTTAAATTTCAGAGGACGCAACAATCTGAATTAGAATGAAGCTTTAAAATACAGATCATGATTTGGCTGTGATAGGCAGATAAATCAGGAAGATTAGGCAGAGGAACTGGGGTACAGTGCTGACCAATGCCTAGGTTTAAAGCATCATATAAGTGGTTTGAAGCAGCACAGCACAACTTCAACACCATTGGCAAGGTAGATCATGCTGCTGTGGAAGTGTCTTGGGCTTTGTAAAACATTTTCCTACAGTGAAACCCTGCCACTCCTGTCACCAGACTGTAAGTCAAAGGAGGGTGAGTGAAACAGTGTTGTGAAAGCTATTGATTAAGAGACTTTGAGTTCAATGATAACAAGTCTGTCATCCTCCTTGACTGCTTTAGCATCATTTACCCCTCTGTTCTCGTGTTTATTTGTTGAAAAGTAGAGGTTGAAGTGGAATGTGCTCCACATGCCTAATACCACTCAAAGACAAGTAACTTGCCAAATAATCAGTGACCATGGTGGAGCATTTAGCAACTTTGCAGCATGGTATCACATTTGTTGATAGACGTCAGTGGAGACTTACTCTGAGTTAACACAATAGTGGATGTGTGTTCAGCACTTCAGATGCATGCAGATTTTACTATATGGCTAAAATATCAAATTGTATGTTAACATACATAATGCTAACATTCGACAACAACTTTGCAGGGTAACATAATATGTGCTTCCAGGCTAATCTGCTGCCCCCTGGTGGACATGAAATGTAGCTTGAACATTTGAGTGTCACTTTAACAGTTTGTGTGCGTCATTCAGAAAGGCTTTCGTGCATTTGAAAATCTCCTTGCAGTTAAGCAAACATTAAAGGACAATAGACATCACCTGCTGATTGTCCTGGCATCTGTTCTGTTTAGCAGAAACAAAAACTAGGAAAGGAACATGGGTGAATAAAGCCAACATCCGGTTGTTGACTCCTCCCAGTCTGCTCCTCTCATTGGTTGTTGCAAGATTCTGTCAGAGGCAGTCCAGCCAGGAAATCATTGATCCCAGGTTGGGGACGCTCCGATGTGGTTGGGAAGTCAAATAGTCGTATTAACACCACACACTTGAGGCTTATCTGGACAAATAATTAGTTTCCACAAACTTGAATCAGGTAATCCCCCCCCCCCCCCCGATTATTTAGGTTGGCAAATCTGGCCTACAACCGTCAACTGCGTGGCTAGCCTTAAGCTGTTTCTTTTAGGGTACCCACAGATTGAATAATTATCCAGGGATGCAAATACATGCTGTGTGTCAGTTAGCATTAAGTAAAACATGACCATACCTTATACATTTCATACTATAAATGTTGTGTTATTCTTCACACATATGATGGCTGTTATCATGGGGTTAAATTGAATTAAAAGCACAAAGAGAGGGTGTGGACAGAGCCCAGTTGATTCATGACCAGCGGGGAAGCAGCAGAACTTTGTTGACTGTGTTCTCATCTAACAAAAAAGTACATCTAATCTTAAACATATGGCTGAAGCTGGGGATTCAAGCATGACAGCATGCAGAGTGTGGAAAAGTACTGCCGTTGTCTTTTTTTTTTTTCTCTCCCAAAATTTACGTCTTCTACTTAAAGTCCTGGTCGTTCTTGCTGGTTGTAGACATACAGACTTTACAGACTGCAATTTTGTACACGCATTATCTTGTTGCAATCTTGAACAAGTAGGGGAGTAAGAATGCTAAACACACAAACTTTGTTTGTTGAATTGCCTTGCACGATAAGACAAAGAAAGATCGGTATGTCCAAAGAATATGGATCCAGTTACTGACAGGGCTGTTAGGGTGTTTAATGGTGCATTCCCAAGTCATGGATTGCCACTTTCCAAAACAGATTGTGTATTGGAAATTTGTTGGAAAGATTCTGACAGGAAGAGGATGTTTTTCGACATGCACAGTGGGATAAGAAGGATCTCACTGTGGTCTTTCACATCACTAGTTACAGTTTTATGAGGTGAATCACAGTTGGTGTTTCATTCAGAGCCTAACAGTCCTTCTCTGATTCAGTATCATCATTCTGGTCGTCCTCAGAGCGACCCTCCAAACGTGTCAGTTAAAGGGATGAAAAGCAAGCTGGGTGTTGCATATATGTTGACTATGAGAGCTTGTTCATTTGTTTTATCAATCCCACTTTTTATGTCCCCCCACCTCAATTTATTTGGACTGGCCCCAGAGACATTTGACTTGGCTGTACTACTTATATATTTAAACAAGGGCTGTTGAGGGAAGAGGGAAGTGTTCCACTAAACTCTGTAGTCAGGTCTCCTCAACCATTTCAACACAGTCTGTCTGTGGGGGCAAGATGTTTACCTCAGCTGGCCCTTTTTTCGCTGTGCAGGCAGCCAGTTTTTCCTGGAGCTGTAAAGAAAAAGAAAAAAGAAGAGTTTATGATTGTTGCAGGATGTAAACAAAGCAAGTGAATGCAACACAAGCATAAGGACGAGAAAGATGGAAACAAAAGTCAAGCCTGGATCATCTTACAGAAAGCACACGCTCTGATGCTTTAGCAACTGACCTCTGGTACACAGGAGCAGGGGTGGGGGCGACAAGGCTCTGCAGGCTCCATCTGCATGCCTTGTCCCTGGCTATGTGGCCATGTGCAGCACCTGGCCCCACGCCAGTGCCCAACGCCCCTTTGTGGTGGCCAGAGTGGTTGGTTGGGGTCTGCCTTTGATCCCGGGCCAAGTATTCATCTCTAAAGGAAGAGGAAGAGCAAAGAGAGAGAGGGAGAGAGAAAGAGGGAGAGAGAAAGATAAACAGAAAAAAAGGAAGGGGGAGGGTGGATGGAGGGAAAAAAGTCAACCTCTGCTGCCAATTATTGGAAAAACATCAAGGTCTTTTCTGTCTGTGTAAAGAGAAAGAAGAGAAAAGAGGGAAGGGGAGGCAGGAGAGGAGATAGCCGTTTGATGGCTAGGCTCTGTGTAAGTTGGAGGATTGTGGCGAGTGGTGGCGAGGCGAAGCAGAAACTGACCTGCAGGAGGTGATTACAGGTGGAGAGAGGTGTTTGTCTGGCAGCTAAGACTCATATTTTGTTGTTCTCTTTTTTCCCCTATGTTTGCCCTTTTTTTTAATCTTTTACTATCTCCCTCAGTCTCTCTCCCTTCTTCTTCTTCTTCTTCTTCTTCTTCTTCTTCTTCTTCTTCTTCTTCTTCTTCTTCTTCTTCTTCTTCTTCTTCTTCTTCTTCTTCTTCCCCTCCTAGTGGTCGCCATTCTTATCTGTGCCTTTCTTTCTGTTACCACAGTGTGCTGTTAAACCAGTTCACAAATAAAGGTCAGCTCTTTGTTTCTGATGAGGCATTCTGTCTCCGTCCATCTGTCTGTCTCTGTCTTTTACCCTCTAGCTTCATCACAACACACACATACACACACACACACACACACACACACACACACACACACACACACACACACACTCACACACGCAGAGAGAGAGAGAGAGAGAGAGAGGAGAGAGAGAGGAGAGAGAGAGAGAGAGAGAGAGAGAGAGAGAGAGAGAGAGACTGGCATGAGATACACTGTGTCACCATGGCAGGAAATGACCGTGAATGACAGCCTGTATCTGATGGAGCATGTCAGACAGTTGATGAGGATGTCACATCAACAAACAGTGCAGAGGATTACAGTGTTGTCAGTAAGCAGGACGCATTTTAAAGCCTGCGAAGAGCAGAAATAATCACATGGATGATGCAAGTTACACTTTCACGGTAACTCTAACTTTGCTTAACAGGCTCAAGGCCCTTTTCTTCATTTCTTTTTCTCTTACTCAGGCTCTCTGACTCTGTGTCCATGCTCTTTTCCAGAGGAAATTCTGCCTCACATCACAAGTCAATACAAATTGGCTCCATACTAATGTCCTATGCTCTTTTACTACTGGCCAATATCATAGACTGTATAAAATATGGACGTAGTATCCGTGACGTCACCCATCTGTTCCTGAGAGCTGTTTTAAAGCCAATCAACGGCGGCAGCCATATTGGCAATGCGCAACTCAACCAGGCAGAGTGTGACGTAGTGTGAGCCTCCTAGCCAACAGCTATGTGTTCCCGACCAGGAGTCACGTCAGTCATGTCCTTATTAGGGCAAAAACTCGGAATCTAAATATCTTCTGAACCGTCACGTCAGACAAAAATTCACCCCCCGTACAGTGTGTGCCGATAGAGAGATTAGCTTTGTAGGGCCAAGCCGCTTTTTGAACCAGGCTGTAAACATGTTTATTAATGCTGCAAAGATCGTCTTTTTCCCATTCATGTCTATGTGGTTTCCGGTGTTTCTGCAGCCAGACTCAAGCGGATTCTTGATGTATTGCAGTTTATAACACTTCCGCATGGGCTTCATCGTTTGAGACCGGAGGTTGCCGCTTGGCCAATATAGGATCAAATAACAGGATTAAATGGCTTCTATGTAGTTTTTGTTACAGGGAAGGACAGTGTTACTCTTGTTGCAACCTTTGAACTTATTTGGGCTGTCATCACCTCCAGAGGACACAAATAGGGAACCACTTGAACTCAAGGATTTAAAGAGTCATGTCGGTTTATTGCAATTTGCCTCTTGAATTTTATTTTTGACGAACACTTTTATTTCAAACAATGATGATATTACTCAGCAAGGACAAAAGTGCTGAGTAATATCAGTGCAGAAGTCTTATTTGTGACACACTTTAGTTATAAAACTCATCATTCAAAAGCTAATGTGCCGATGACTATATTATCTAATTTATACTGCTTTACTTCAGAGTAAAAGATCGATCTGAAATGTTGGAATTAATTAGTACCACAATAAAAATGCTGATCTACAGCAATAATAATAGAAGGTCAAAGATCAAGTCCATCTAGACTACACTTTACACAATATTCTGCAGCAGATGCGTGACTCACTGTGATATAAATTGATTGGAGTTTCATCATAAATTCATCTTGCTCAACATTGAGATATTATCATGATAAATTGACTGCATGAGATGAGTTCACATTTAGTAATTCATCATTTAAGGGATGCTGAGTCACAGTTACTCCTCACATGAATTAATTTGCATTAATTTATTTTCAATTTTGTGTGGTTTATTGTAGAAATATGGAGCTTTGTTTCAATAAAACTGGTTTTCAGCCAAAACCGTTTTATGATAAACATTCTCAAAAACAACAGCAATACATTTTTAGTCAAAGTGACATCCAGCAAATATTATACTTTTATGCTTTAATTCCCAATAATAATTTATTAATGGGGCAACCGAAGTGCATGACATATCCTGCATGAATTCAAGCATATGAGACCATGTTCGGCAACATAATCAGCTACGTAACATTCTTTAGAGCAGAGTGTCATAATTGTCCGAAAGCAACGAGAGGCAAGAAGCAACGTGACGTGCTGAGTTTCTGTTATCATTCCTGTAGCTTGCTTTGACATGATTGAGGAGCAGATGATTCAGGCTGATCAGATGACCAGTTACCTGCATGATATCTCCATATTCTACAACAATGAACTAAATAAAGAGGCAGCTGGCTGGAGGTAGATCACCTATGTGCCGTGGGTATGATAATTCTTGTTTATTGAAGAGCTTGTCAGCTTGTTTAACAAAGTGGAGATAGGGGTGCACCATTAATGTCTATACCAGTGATAGTGTTGAGACTAGGCTTGGGTACCAAGAACCTGTTCCAAATTTCATTTCAGGAATAAACAAAAGTAAGAATTTTGCAGTCCACAGAAAGTTTTCCTTATCTGTCAGGACCTGTTGTGTCAGTGTAATCTTCTTTCTTCCTATTCGTAGGAAGGAAATAAATACTCATCCATCGACTCCACGTTGGTCTCCAGTGGGACAAGATTGCCTGAGAGGGGACAAAAGACTTTTTGTGACGCTGTCTCAGATTTTTAAATTCTATTGAGAACACATTGGACCAGGTCCTGATCCAGAACCACGATACTTGGACTTTTCAGATCTGGACTAGATTTTCCTGGAGAGGCTCCAGACTTTTTGAAAAACAGCTTCAGATTTATTTAGCTGACATATTCCAAATCTTTTGGGGCTTTGTTTATGGTCAGTGTGATGATATTGCCATGTTCCAGGGCTTCAACAGTGAGAGCAATTTTATCAACTTTTGAAATGGGCAAAATTAAAATGGCAAAGGGAAAATTCACTGTCAAAGGCAAAATCTAGTGCACTAGTTGAGCTAGAAGACACAAAGTGGTTTTGAATGGCTTAAAAGGGACAAGGATTAGAGTGTGTTTCTGCATGATGACTTTCCCTGTGTTCAGCAATGTGCAGTCTCTATGCAGATGTGTAGCTCTTTCTAGTACCATCGTAACCCTGCCACGCTTGTGCCAACTCCCTCCACCGGTCAATTTACAATTGAATCAGTACTCTACAAGTTTGTTTGGTTAATAGCATACCACTGCCTTTTCTAAATGTGTTTGTAAGTGATGTCACTAAACTGGTCGTCCTCACTATGTAACAAGCATGCTTTGTGCCGGGAATCAGCTGCTTGCCTCTTCGAGGAACATCTTCTGGGTAAAATACTGTAACACAATCAAATACCTATCTGCATTTTACACTAGTATATTAGTGTATGGGACAAAGGTCAGTTTTTAGATGACATAAAAGGTATTAATTCTGTGACTTAACTCCAAATGTTATGACAAGTTGAAATCCATGTTGTTCAACAGAGCTGTAGGATCATTATTGTTTTGGTCCAATCATTAAATAAAAGGTTCATGTAAAGACATCCATAAATTACACAATATATCATGTGTATGTTTGAATGTATGACAAACAGACAGACTAACATGAGAGCATTCGTTCAGTTACTTTTAGACACACTTTCTGGTCAGGCTTTTGTTATCATGCTCTGAACATTGTTCATATTCATCACTTGCCTCGTCTCCTCTGCCTTCGTCCTTGTGGACAAAGAAACAGAACAGACAATAGCACAAGCATTGATCACCAAGGACGAGTTTCTATCACTCTCTCTCTCTCCCTCTGTCTGTCTGTCTCTCTCTGTAATTTTTCTTTCATGGCTGTTTTTCCTGCTGTCTCCTGAGACCTTCTCATTCGAGCACAAACTAAACATTAAAACACCCCGCAGGCCTTTAAACACTTGTCATTTGTCCTTTGTACAAATCATGGCGAGTGTTGCTATAGAGACTACGTTTTTTTTTGAACAATTTGTTTCACCAGCTCTTGCTTCATTAAGTTTGCTGGTGAGACAGGGGGACAGAGAGAGAGGAAAACAGACAGCAAGAGAGAGAGAGGACCACAGTCAATTATGAGTGCGGGGGAATGATCAAAAACGAGCCGTTTAAAAATCCAATTTGCCATGGGGGTGTAAGATGAGAGATGAGTGAAGGACAGTCAATGTTCTGGGGATCTCTGTGGACACTGACCAACACACAGCTTTTTTTTTATCTTAGAGGAGACAGATGAAAGGGGTGAGAGTTTTCTTGGATGTTTAGTCTACAGTTAATCATGATAGATGAATATTATTTTGCTGTAATTAGTCTGAATATTTTCTTTAGGGCATGTTCTCTCTCATGTAAGAAGCTTTCCTGTGTCATGTCCCTGCATCTTTCCCTCATTGTTTGAGTGTATGTACCTTGTATGAGTGCCTGTGTTAGTGTGTTCATTAGAAACCAGTACCTGCACCCAGCCATGGGCATTTAATTCAGCGAGCAGGCAGGAGCATTATCACACACTACCATCACTAATCCCTGTGGAATGAAACACCGACACTTTGATGTCTGCCAAAGAACACTGCTGTAGTATTTGGAGGCAAGACCGCGCATCACGTACAAACCATAATTAACAATCTATAGCTGGACGGGAGCCAGGCGGAGCGGTGGAGGTGTGAGGAGGGCAGGAGAAGAACGAGAGAAATAGGAGAAAGACACTGGTGGTACAGAGCCAGAGGCAGGATGGTACAGCTTAAAAGGATGTGCTATATATTTATATGTATGTGTGTGTGTGACAGTGTGTTTAGATGTACATATGGGGCTTTGAAGCCAACTCAGTGCATTAATGAAGTACTGTATGTATACGGTTCTTAGCCACATGCAAGAGTATTGTGTTTTATTCTACTTTATCTCTGAAGAACTGAAATCAGCTAATCAATTACTACATCTCATTAGAGATGAAGCTACTCTGCAGTATTTCAAGTAGTTGGAGCCTCTGAGAAATGACAAAGTAAAGATTCTTGCTAAGCATCCATAGAAATCTGAGTATCAATAAACTACTATAAAAAAATAGTTCTAAAACAGCTCACTTTGCTGTTGAGACATCTTCCCAAGACTCATGTTTTGATTGACATCTGCTCATCTCTGCACCAGAGGCTGAATGAAACATAGACATCGTCTCAATGATGTCACCTTTGGTTTCTTAATCAACCAGTCACTTAACCGAAACACAGGCAAAGAAGGGGAGCTCACCTACAGCTGCCACCTTTCAGTCATAACACCACTATCCCTAACAATGCACATTTATGTAAGACTCTTACACTTTATAAAGATCAAAAAGGATGTATTATGAATACATTCACCCCCTGTACATTGTGAATGAATCAATGTGGGAGCTATATACCAAAACCTTTTTTTGAACCAGGCTATAGACATGTTAAATTTGGTTGTAGAAACAGGCATTTAATCATGGCTGTGAATGAGATGTGCTGTTTTTTTTAGCCAGCCTCAAGTGGACACCCAAGGATTTGCAGTACTTTGCACATCCGCATTGTTTCATTTCTCAATACTTGAGGTTCAGTGTTTACTCTGCACAGTGACAACGATGCAGAGAAGATGCAGATCTGTCAGTTTAGTTCAGTGCTGAACTTCATAAAACCCCAAATTACATTCTGTTGTGGATTTGGGTTACAGGTATCTTTTAAACAAGTTATTCTATTACCAACAACTAAAATCAAAGAGATGAAGACTGTCATGTGTACAAAAAGTTCTGTAATAATATGTTTAATTCTGATTCCTTGTAACAGAACGTTATGGTACTTTCATCATACTTTGGTGCTAAGTCTCCTTAGACAATAACTTGAATGCCAGACGTTACATGAGTGTTTTAACACTGTGGTAAAGCTACTTTTAAGTAAGAAAAAGATCTGAGGACTTCCTCCACCACAGGTTCAGGTAGCTGGAAGACATCCCATCAGTCCCCACCAATGTGGAAGTGTTTCTTCACTAATCGATGCTGGCAACACACTGACACACACACACACACACACACACACACACACACACACACACACACACACACACACACACACACACACACACACACATGCCCTAATAACAGTGTTGTTGTCTCGGTAACAACCTGCCTGCAGCTCAAACAACACAGGACGTTGAGGTCCTGGAGAACAAAATGAATCCCAGTGGCCGTCGGGTAGAACACAAACCCCCGGACTTTTGTTCTTGATGAGGATGTGAAATGAAAAATTCAGGCCCTCCAACGTCGACTGTTGCTCCGAAAAGTCCCTCAAATACACACAAAGCAAGATTTCTCATGCCACCTACACACACTCTGCAGAAAAAATGAAATCAGTGCGTGCCAGTGTTCATCACAACACGTGAGAGTGCGTGTGTCAGTGCAACACACGCATACACGCGCACACTATAATACATACACCTCGTGTAAGAGGATAAAACACCAAAAACCAAAGACTTTCATCAAAGCAAGTGAGAGAGGATGTCAGAGATTTTTTCTAAAGATGAAAGCCAGGGATATTCTCTCATTTTGGCTCATCTCTTTCTCTCTCTTTTTCAAAATCCTTGAAGTATCATCCATGTTTCTGCGACAAAAAAATAAAAGAAAGAGAGTGAGAGAGAGAGAGAGAGAGAGAGAGAGAGGAGAGAGAGAGGAGAGAGAGAGAGAGAGAGAGAGAGGGGGTAAAAGTTATTTACGTCCCACGCTGTGTTATGTGGTCTGTCACTTCTCATTTTCTCCCAGGGCTGTCCAACTGGAAGACTTCAGTCAACTCTCTCCAAGCCTGTATTTGCTGAGGTAATTACAAAGTGACAGCTTCAAATCCTGTGCCACACACACACACACACACACACACACACACACACACAGACACACACACACACACACACACACACACACACACACACACACACACACACACACACACACACACACAAAGCCAGATATGGGTAAATATGGGAATGTGACTCTGTAGCCTTTCAGATTTGTTGGCTCAGTTAGGAAACCTGAGAAGTGTGGCTCTTGTTTCATTCACTCAACAGCTCATATGGCGACATAGATGACCTTTGAATGTTCCATGTTGCACTCAGCAGAATGCCAAAAAGTATACAATGATTGAAATTCTTAACAATTACATCCAACAGGAAGGAAATTAAGCATGATGTCAAAGAAATGCATTTCTGTTGGCTATCTGCAGCACCAGTAAATCATATGTGGGATGCAAACACTCAAACACGTCCATCTCCCATATTCACTGAGCACTGATTGTTAGAACATCTTTGATCTTTTTTGCCTTTCTTCTTCTAGGAGATGCATAGCCTGTACACATAATCCATGACAGACATAATGTGATTTGGTAGTATCTCTAAATGGCAGGGAAAACCAGCTGACAAAAATTAATAAGTTACTGCAGTGATGAAAGAACCGAAGGAGGAGGAGGGGTTGGGAGGAGATATGATGGAGGTGGTGGGCTAACCTGGCAGCCAAACACACAGATCGCCAAATTATCTTTAGAGGCATATCGCCGTGGTGTTAGTCGTACAAACACGGAGCTCAACCTGCCCTATCTGCAGCTAAACACCATGCTGGTCTGTTGTCTCCAAATTTGGTTCACAACTCCATAAAAAGGAGCAATGTAAAAGTCAAAGCTGGAAGAAGCTGGAGATCTGTGGGGACCTCTGTGCCTGTGTTTTAAAGGTTTAGATCTTCACAAGAAAGACTACAGCCCAAGCGGCAACCTCCGGTCTAAAAATATAAGTCCAATGCGAAAGTGATAAAAGCTGCAGTTCATCGAGGATCCGCTTGAGGCTGGCTCCGGAAGTACCGGAAACCACATACACATGAATGGGAAAAAGACGATCTTTACAGCAGAAATAAACATGTTTACAGCCTGGTACAAAAGACAGGTGTAGTCTGGATAGCTCATTTATCGATGTGCTCTCACTGTGAGGGGGGTGAATTTTTTTCTAAAGCGGCCATTTCAAAGATATTGAGATTACGAGTCTTCCAATGAGAGGCACAGCTGCCTGGGGGAACGCTGCAGCTGTTGGCTAGGAGGCTCAAACTCCGCCTCTTTAAGTCACACTGGCTCGACAGAAGCAATATGGCTGCGCTGACGATTGGTCTCAAAACAGCTCTTCAGAAACAGATGGGTGACGTCACGGATACTACGTCCATATTTCATACAGTCTTTGCTACAGCCCCATATTTTAAGCACAGCATCATGATACCCCTAGACGTCATGTCAGAAATGATAGAAAGGGGATGTTTATGGTGTTTAAGTGAGGAATTTGCACTTGGAGCCATTACTCTGCAAACACAAAGATGTGTTAACAGATATGTGATTAAAGGACAATGTGACTGTTTTGGTCCCTCTTACTAATAAGTCTCCAGATTTGGGCTCATTGAGTTGGCATAAGGCCGGGGCCAGGGGACGTCTGCTCCCTCTCCTCCACCCTCACTAACTAGCTTCAGTATCAGGCTGTCACAATATCAGAATATCACCTCACAGTTATTATAGCCGAAAAAAATGTTGATAACGACATTATCACTATATTAATTTGGAAAATTTAGAGATAAAAACAAAACAATGTTTTCAGTCGGAGGAATTTTCAACTTTACTGTTCATCTCTTCTTTGGGAAAATACTCTGAAAAGGAGCATATGGAGGTCAAATTCAAACAGTTATGAACTCTCAATATTACTACTTAAACTTTCCACCTACCTCGACCTCATCCAGCTTTTTGAGCATGAGGATGGATACTCAGCAGATAAGATATCTTACCACTGACTAAGAGCAGAGAAAGGGATCCAGTTACTGCTCTCACCTCAAAATCTATTAAATCTCCTTGATGGGGAGAAAAAAAACATGTATTTTATACCACATTACAACTCTTGTTCTTATGGGTGTTAACTCCATAACAGGGTGTAGGTCCGATCTGGGTTTTATTTGGACAGACTTATTGAGGGGCTCATTGTGTTAATCAGGCCTGTTGATGGTTTTTGTTGTTGTAAACTGGTTTGTCTAAGCATTTCTGAGTTTATATGATGTAAAAAATGCTGCATATAAAGTATGCTATCTAAATACAGTAATCATCTCAAGCAGCCTGATACAATGTAAAAAACAGGAGAGTATGTTTTTTAAATTTCTTCTTGTAATAATTATGGAATTACAATAGCTATACAGCTGTTGGCCACAGGCAATGAAACAATGCCCAGATTTTGTTGCTTTGCATAAGAAATCTGAAACTGTGGATGAATCTGTAATCAGTCACAATGCTATACAAGCTCCAGCTTTAAAAAATGCTTTCCCAACATCACAAGTTTCACGTTTATTGAAGAAAGCAAAGATTTTTGGAAGCCTGACCATACTTTTTGGTTACATGGAAGGTTATGTTGCTTCTTTAAGAGCCATTCAGATGGATACACTCCTGTCCACCATCCCTGCCTGAGCCAACATCGTTTCCTGGTAACAGAGTAAACAGCTGCACTTTGATGGGAAATGCATTACGTAAATGTACCACAAATCGGAGCAGTAAACAAGTGAGCAAGTAGAGCAGTGTGGTTACAGGGACAGGGACAGCCGAAATCATGTAGCTATTTATTTACATTCACTATCTGCTTACATGTGTGTGTAGGTAAACCACTCTGTGCTACATAAATGCATCCTGCACATTGCACAACATCTGGGCGTGTAAAGTAATTTAAACTGTATAGAAGGCAGATAAACATAAACTCTTTATCAGAAAAGTTAAAAAATCTGAATCTGGAGGGTTGCACAAAAGTTAATTTACTTTAGAATTACCTTTGATAAAGTAACACTATTCTAAAGGTGCTAGTGTTGTCCATGTCCAGTGCGGAGAAGCAGGCCAGATGTGGCTTTATTGGTTGATGTTGGCTTGAGGAGCATGAAACCGAGTGAGAAAATGAGAGAGAGAAAGAGAGAGTGCGAGGGAGGGAGGTATGTCATGCTCGCCAAACCACTCAGCAAGACTGATTTATTTGGCAACTGCTGGATGGTGGTCTGAGTACCAGAGGCCACCTACACCAGTGTCTGACCTCTGACCAGCTCCAGCTCCTGAAATGATCTCAGCTGTCCTTGCTAAATCTACCCCCAGACTGGAAGGATGAGTTGTTATATGGGACACACACGTACAAACATGCCAACAAACACATGAGTAGACACATGCTTGCATTTAAGCAACATACAGGTGTGCGCATATAAACCAAACCACACACACAAACACAAGCGGACACATGTTAGAGAAGGTGGGAAAATATTTTACTTGTACGTTGTTTCACTTTTATGAGTTCTGTTTTTAAATGTTACTTTTATTTAATTGAGTAAATATCGTTAACAAATAAAAGTTAATTTATTGAAATGAACACTTTTAGTCATTCATTGTTGAAGAGTTAAGCTATTCCAGACTTATCAGGCATATTGGTTTGGTTTGATCAATTCTGATGGAGGGTGAATCACTACCAAACAACACACCCTGGCAACACATGTTGCTAATCTCCAAATGATGCAGAAGAGTGATTGACATCATCTTCTCTAAATTAGCCCCACCTACTTTGACCCAGAGAGGAAAACCAAAACCAAAACACAAGTGCAAAAACAACCAAACTGAGGCTGAAAAGAGTATGTTCCTGTCATATCCAATCGCAACATGCTGAAGCTGTAAATTCACCAAAATCACGCTGTCAAAAAACAAAAAAACTCTCTTAACTCTATAGAAAGATGTCACGCAGGGCAGCTTCTGTTATATTGTGATACATTTTGATACTTCTGTTGTTGAGCCTGTATGAGCATGTTTAGTTGAGTAATGTTTAAGCCTTGAGCTTGTCGTTTTGGCTGTTATATCTTTTTTTTTGTAGCCATTTTTGTGCATAAATCATCAATAGGATGAATTCACACTGCTTCTAGTCAGGACCTGGTCAGTTACAGATAACAATACCTTTAAACAACCCTGCTTTATTGTCTACTTTCTATGTAGAACAGTAGCCTAGTTAAGTTAGCATGGTAATCTCACAATGTTAACCCTGTTACCCTCAGGTAACAAACAGTTTTTGTTACCTGAAACTATCCCTGTAACTTTTAAAATATTTTTGTATGTCATATCACAAGAAATTTCTCTAGCCAATTAAAGTAGGGGCAGCACTGGGGATGAGCATCCCTTTTTGGAGATAAAACTGCACATGATGCTGAAATAGAATTATTAAATATAAATATGTGCATGTATGTGAAAACGCAAATGAGTATTATTTGTTGTTAAAAGGCATATTTAGAGTTTATTTACTTACTAATAGGTCCAGCACAGAGACACTAATTTGGCTTGATTTGCCTGCAGTGACCCACATATAGTTTGAAAAGACTACAATCTAGTAGTTTGGACCAGTGACCCAAAGATGCCTTCCAGAAAACACATGGAAATGTAAAGTGCATACTTTTTCTGTTATTGTGAAATATATTGAAAGAATGAGGTAAATCATATGAAGAACCAAACACAAAAACATATGTCTCATGACCCCAGAGATGGGAAAAAGGTTTCTGCTCTCAGTAAAGTCAGTGGGGTTAAAAACGAACACAAACATTGTATTCTGGTTAGACAAGTGAATACATGTTTTTTCAGTAAACATGGTTGAGGTTAAAAATCATAATTTTCAAAACCTGGCCGACATAAACTAAGTCTGTCTGCTTGGATAGATAGAGTGATGAGTAAATGATTGAACATAAGAAAAATTGAAATGACCCTATAAAGAATTTAAGGCCCTGTCGGCCCACTTCCATCCCTCTCTCCCCTCATTTTCCTTTTTTCCACACAGTGCAGTTGGATTAAGCTATGGAAATGGACAAACATGAAAACACAAACAACTCACACGCACACATTCACAATGCAACACACACACACATGTCCATCTGCTTTCACTAAGACGGCTGTCCCTCTCTCTCTCTCTCTCTCTCTCTCTCTCTCTCTCTCTCTCTCTCTCTCTCTCTCTCTCTCTCTCTCTCTCTCTCTTCCCCAGTTCTCATTGCTTCCTCCCTTTGTCGTCCCCATTGTTGTTTCCATGCCTTTGAAACTTAAAAATATTCCGGCCTGATTGTGTTCTGTACATTTTGTTACCATGGTGATTGCCATGTAGAGCAAGCAAAATTAGTGTGTTTTATGTGTGTGTGTGTGTGTGTGTGTGTGTGTGTGTGTGTGTGTGTGTGTGTGTATGCATGTATGCATGTATAATGTGTGTTTGTGTGCCAGTAGCAGTGCTATCAGCTAAGCACAGAGTCTGAAGCTATTTTCTAAGAAAACAACAATACAAAGAAAAACAGCCACGATCTCCTTTTCTTAGGTTTTTCTTCATTTCCTCATCTTTTTTTTCTCTTACCCTCCTCACTCTCCTCCATCCCTATCTCTTAGCTACCCCAGTCCTGCAGCCCCTCCCTGTCTGCGCCAACCTTCAAACACCCTCCAAGCACGCTTGCACCCAATGGCAATGTCCAAATGGGGGATTGAGGAGAGAGACAGAGTGAAATTGATGGACAAGCTGCAGAGGCTGGTGGTATACAGTTTGTGGTATTTGGTTCCTCATCTGGCTCACACATTGCAGCCCGCTGATGACACCATCACAACATCTAGGTGTTAGCTTACAGCCCATCACAGGCACTGGCCTGAGTAACTAATGCACACCACACAGTGAAAAGGTTTTTAATGAGGGGTATTCCTCTGCACGTGTGTGTTTGTATGCGTGTGTGTTCCATCTGTAATTTTTGGCATTTTCTCTCTGTTTATTTGTATACTGGTATGACTCATATTTTATGTTTTGATGACATCTCTACATGAAATATGTACATGCATGTGTAACTTTTGGCAATGGATCTGCACACGCCTCAGTGAGTGTTTAAAAACATTGAGTGATGGAGAGATATTTCATTTTGAGTGTGTTCGTGTGTGTCATGAAAGCAGATTCAGATTATTCTGCTATGTGATGTGCTCTCTTGTTTTATGCACATGTAATCATGTACACATGCAATTCTCTGTGTGTTTGTGTATGTTTAAATTCATGCAAGGGTTCCTCCCTGTTGATCAAGGGAGCGGTAGGTTCTTTTAATCCTGGGGTGGTCCCCATGTGCCTCCACCACCCTGCGCTGATCAAGGGATAGGGCTGCAGAGGAGGAGCAGCCAAAAAAGGCCTGGTGGGTGTCTTCATCTGACTGAGTCAGCATGTAGAAAAAGTGGATCTGAGCAGACCATTACACTTAGGCAGGGATTACTGAAACCACAGAATGATATTGATTGATGCATTTCTTCCTGCTTTCAGTCTGTTAGGTGATAATATACAGCCTGGGGGAGTTATTTTAGAAGAATAACAAAGTGCTGAAACAGAGAGGGAGAGAGAGACATCCCCCAAAATACAGGTTCTGATGTTACTGCCCTGTGGTGAAATGTCTTTGTATACACCTTGCTCAGTTGTAAGAGGTTGATTCTGATTTTAAAACTAGATCTTATTTTCTATAGTTTTGGACATAGTTCCTTTTAGTTATTATAATATTGTTCCCCCGAGACTACTAGGACTGAGGGTTTGGAAAAATTACAACAGTTCTACAGCGTAGAAAACAAGGGTGAGATGTGAGACGACATCACACTGATTAACAACCGAACAATTTTAACATACTCATTTTGGGACTTCACCTGAACATTACATCTGTGATAAAATGATTGGAGTATTTTCTCCCATTGTGTACAGTCTATTTTTACTTCCTGTGTTTTCCCTCCTTTGTGAGGTGCTTTTCAACAGCAGGAACTTTCTGCTCTGGGGGCAGTACATTCCAAAAGTCCAGTAACTTTAGGGAACAGGGACTGCAATGATGAACATTTCTGATTGGTAGAGTAACCACAATGTTTTTATTTCACCCGCCATCCATAATAACAATGCACACAACTGTGTTTCCCTTGGTTTAATAACTCCTCAACATTTGTCTTCTCTTGAGACTGATTGCACAAATGCTGATAGTGCTTCACTGATGGTGTGAAAAGGGACTGTTACAACCTGGATTCTGACTTGATTTCACTGAATGTCCCATTTCTGCACACTGTACTTTAAAGTTTTCTGGCAACCTCACACCAAACAATCAAACTGACTTTTGCAACTTAATACCAACAGTCAGTAATTTAGAGTTACAAGGAAATTGCTTGAAAAATGTATTTAGGGTTGGTTAGCTATCTTATCTTCCTCCATTTGCTGTTGAACAGGTAGCATACATAACTTTTACAATACAAACAGGCTGAGAGGTGCTAAAATGATTCACGGAGCTCTAGTTCATGGTCTGCATTTTTCATCTGACATATTTCAAAATTAACATAATGACTTATTTTAACCTTGAACATCAAACCATTGGTCAGGGCAGCTTTGCTAGAGGAGAGCAGGCAAGGTGAAAAAATGGAACTCTGTCCATGTCTCTTTTGTAAATAAAAAGAGAAAAGTGGGTATCAAACTATCCAGGAGGGGAGGTGGATAATGTAGCTCAGCATTGTGTCCTAGCTTGTCAGTCATGTTTAAGACAGTGAATGGTGTGTGTGTTCTGATAATCTTCTTCCAGGAAGTCCTGTGTTTCCTGGGTTGGTAATTACGTCTCCTGGAAGCTGACCAAGGTAAGAAATAAATCTAGACATGTGTGGACGGGATAATGGGAGATCTAGAGGGATGATGGCTTTAGCTAGCGGTAGAGGTGACATATACACATGCACTCTGATTGTTAACGAAACAGTTTTCCTCAATGTAACAAGCAGTGAGACAGGGATTTGAGACAGGAGCTTTGTCCTCAGCTAAACTGCTTTATCGAGTCCAGCAGCCAAACAGTCTCTGTGTGTATGTGTCCATAGTGGATGTAATACATCCTCACTCACAGCTTCTCTTGTACCTGCAGCACTGTGCAGCTGTTCAGCTACCGGGTCTGATCTCTTCTGATAGCAACACTCTCCCTCCTCCATCTTCCCAATCCCTTCAAACAAACTAGTTTTAATGAAAATACATTCCTGAGTTTGGCTGATTTAACAGATTATCCTCCTACTCTCATCTCTCCCTCATCTCTCCAGGATTTTTTTGGGAGGGGGGGAGAAAAGGTGCTCAAGCTCCAGCTGGAGCAGCGGTGGCAGGAGCCCATTTTCAGAAGTGCTGACGCCAGGGCGCTGTGCTTTTCTGTGTGCTTTCAAGGAATGAGGAAAGCATCTCCAACTGGCTTAGAGAGAGGCAGGGAGGGGGGTGGAGGCAGTGAATGGAGTGGTAGATAGAAAGAGTTTGGGGGGGGGGGCAGCAATTAAATGATTTAGATTGTGATAGAGAAAAAAAAACATTGGAGAGAAATAAATACAGAAGGCTCCAAGTCATGCACTGTGTTGCACCTCCTCCATCATTGCAGCACTTTGCTGATACACAGTGAGTGACTCCCCTGTTGTCAATACAAGGATAGAAACAGACTACTAATTATTTCCAGCTAGGAACTGTGCAGAACATATATCTCACGTATGTGTTCTGCTTAAAGTGAATTTAGACCTCTGTTTATTGCAAACATGTGAAGTGGCAGGGCATATTTTCTACAGGGAATTTTAGCTTATTTATCAAAGTGCAAGAAAAGAATACCATGAAATCTTACTTTAGTCTCTGAATGCCTTCAGAAAAGAAGTGCTAGGGAAATTCACATTAGGTTGGCTTTGGACATCACACAGAATTAATCACAATCATTCAAAAGGGTATAATGGGGTGACATATGGTGACAAAATGGTGGGGGCGGTATCAACCCGCAGACATTCCCAGGCCACAATAATCCACAGCAGATGATGTCTGACACACACATGTGCTCCATGAAGACAATGGCTTTGATGGCAACCATCACGGTCACAGCCATGATCATTATTTCTTACACACTGATTTACCATGCGTGCATCTTTGATGTATTTAAAGTAACTAATATCATGGACTTAAGTTAACCCTAAAAAACAGTTAAAATCTTCTTAGAATTCTGCAATAACTCGTAAAAAAGTAAGTGACACATAATAAATCCACAGACTGCAGTGATCAGTGAATGTGAGGGGTGACAGCAGAAGGATACAGGCACACTTCAAGCCAAACCACAACACCCCGGCCTGATAGACACTCTCTCACCCTCTAAACTTCCGGAGCACCCATATATCCATCTGTCCATCCATGCATAGGGACCTTTTAAATCCTGAAAACATCACAAAAGTGATCAACATGTTCAAGTGTTAGCCTCTTGTGCAGCTGAATAGCAGTGGACTCCCTTACAGAGGATTGCTAGGGTAAGACAGAACTGTGGCTATCATTGGTTAGACTGGTTGTGCCAATTTAGAGCAAATGGTTTAAAAAGAGTGAACAATAGTGAAATGAAAACATCAACACAGACAAATCTGAGTGAAAAAAGTAAGAACCTAGATCAAACAAAGAGCAACATGCTACAAAGAGGCACTAACAGAAAAAAAGTCTATAAATACAGGACATCAGATGTAAATCCAAACTTGTGGTGAGTTATGGGGTTTTAAACAAATGGAACAGAGAGACACTGAACATCACTTGGTGTCTCTCACTGTTGATTGTCGTCCATTCTGTCTAATGTCAGAGAAGAGTCCTCCAGCTGTCCCTTGTCATCTCTTAGTGTCTATGAGTCCTCACTTCAGGCAGCTCTGGTCCCCCCGGGATCCCTGGGCACTGCCAGCTGAGCCACCTTGTTGACAGCTCTCCTCCATGGTTGGCATCCGGCAGCTCTCTTTGTTCCCTGAAACAGACCGGAAGAACACATCACCCCTGAAGATAAGCATGGGAACATTTCATCATGGGATCACAGGTGACAACGCTGGTCGAAGACAGGTGGGTTTATTCTATTATTCACTGCCTAGCAGGGGCGTCAGATCTCCCCGGCGAATGCTACAGAGGCTGGTGTCAGAGGTGACATCAAAAAGACAAGGGCTCGGTGACAGCCGCCGACTGCATCACTGTTGAGGTAGTTCCCTGGTGTCCTGGTATGGGTCCCTACTCCGCGGGGACCAGTGGGATCAAGAAAGGTCACCTGGCAACACAGGTCAAAGCTTTGATCCAATCAGAGGAAATCCAGCAGGAATATGCTTTTATGAGTGAGGGGTGGAGGGAAATGGTCAACTGTCATTTCGGATTTCAGAGGCAAAACTTAAAGCGTAGTAGGAGGAAGGTGGCAGCAGCCCCATAATTATTTTATACACAGCTCACTTTAGATGCTGTGAGATTTAAACACAGGATGGAACAAAAAGGGACCCATGATAACAGTTATTATTAGACTGCATATTTTATGAGGCCCCTCCCAATTAGAAAGTCAATTGCCGGTTATGTATTCACGCAGGCAGTGAGAAAGCACTGAGAGAGTGACCCTTAAGCTTGACCTCACACGCTTTGAACTTTTTCTCCACACCCCCCCATGTTTCTCTCTCTCTTTTTCTCCCCCTCTTTCTGCCTGCACTTGGGAATGAATGCTTTGATACAGCCTGTCCAGCTGCATAAGTAAACCACATTACATTTTAGGAATGTAAATAGCAGAAAGTTCCTTTTGTGAAAAATTCATTGGGTGCTCCTGACTGGACCACATAATTATTTAGAGAGCATATTTAAATACCTCATATGATTATGGAGGAATGCGTGCAATTTCCCCTTTCAATGTCCAAACCGGTCATTTGGTCTGGAGATAGGAGGTCACAGAGACACAGTGGGAAACTATAGAAATACTGTGTGCTGAGGCAATGAACCATGGCGATCTGTGCAAGACTTCCAAATGCTCTTTGGACCCCAAACAAGAAACAAACATCTATAACTGGAGCATCATATACATTCACACAGCACCAGGCCAGTGATCCAGGCTGACACAGCTGTAGACAAGCTATTATATCACTGTAACTGCACAGCATTCATCTGAGTTTTTCAATGATATTCATCAGAGCTGTCATCTCAATGCAGCATCATTCTGCTAATTGTCTGAACAGACACCCATGCTGAAAAACATACATGGGTATCTGCATGTCAAATAAGATTTCCACCAAACTAACTCAGATATGCATATGATATGCTGAGCTGTGTATTATTTTGCAGACATCAAGTGTAAACTTTTACTCTGTGCACCACATCTGCCATATGTAGAAACATGGCTCATTGCTCAGATCCGCTGCCATCACTCATCAGTTCCTCCCCCTTACTCCGAACTTCACATACAGACAGGGCTGACTTCCTGTCTGTCTGGGAGATTGTCTGTCTCAGGGGGGAAGGGGCATGTCTCTGTCTCTGGAATGACAGTTCTCCCTGTCTCTCTGTGAGTGTGTTGTGTTTGTCTATCTTCACTAAAATGCACAGTGATTCTGCTTTGCCAAATACAATCACCTTCAAACCTCCAGCTGAAACTCCTCTCTTGTCCTCCTTATGTCCTCTACCATATATCCTGTTATTATACACACCAACAACGGTACACATCGCATCCTCCTCCATGATCAAATGAAACAACCCTGACAACCAAACATCTCCACAGCAAACACACAACATCCCCAAAGGTAGGCTGATATGATATGAGTGAATGTGTGGATAGCTGTGATCTCTTTTCTGTCAAACATCAGTGTCTCCTCCCAAGACAAGAGATTGGTGACAGGACATAAAAACACACTCAAACAATAAACGGTGTTATTGAGGAGGTGATTGAGGGATAATAATTAACGACGAACATGCAGCAGGGCGGAGATACTCTCTGAAGACCAGCCTGCTGTCCCCCGAGGGATAGAATGGGGCTTCAATTAACTGACAGGCGGACGTATTAGAATTTCTATCATGGACCTTGGTGGGCTAGTGAGATGCAGGACTACAATGCTTTGAAAACCAGTGTGGTTTCCCCATCAAACACGTCCTCTAGGTCCTTTGATCTGCTGGGTGGTATGTGTCCTTGGAGATACGTGTCTACTTTCTCAAAGCTCTTTGTTGCCAGCACCTCATTTTCCTTCACTGAGTTTCAGTGCTACAGCAGCAGCAGACTCAGCTGCATTCATTCTCAACTACAGGAACAGCTCACCCACAGCATGTGACATCAGGTGATTTCAACATGCATGATGAATACAACAGTATGGGTGTGTTTCATGGGTTACATTTCTTGGATACACATACAAATTCCAAATCTCATTTGAATGAGCCACATTCCAAATGGAAATAAAACATACAGTATATCCTCGCAAGGTAGACAGCTTAAGTCATCTTTAGCTATTACTAACATTCCCTAGATCTATGTATTGCACATCGCATCTCTTATTTAATTCACAGAGAACTGGTATTGTGCAAACTGACTGCTCTCTAACAATGGTGGAAGAACAATGACCAAACCTCTATCTGGGAAAAAGAGTAATGATGTTAAACCTATTCACATTCCCAAGTCTTAAAACTAGGGCAATGACAAAAGCTACACAGTCTGAATGAGACAAACGAGGCCTCTAACAAATCACATATACACAGCAATATAAGATGCAGATACACAGACACATTTAGTAGCATTTTTTTTGCTTGATTTCTTACAAATTATCAAAGTGTCTGATTAGCTTTGGCTGAGGCATAAGAACTTTATCATTACAACACCCAATTCCACAAAAGTTTGTTTGGCATGTAAAATGTTAGTAAAAACATTTTGAGAAGGTTTGCAAGCTATTTAAAGCCTGTATTTAATCTGAAAATGTTGTACCAGCAACACATTTCAAAACAGTACGGACCAGGACCCCAAAACTCTGCTAAAGTTAACAGTGCCAAGAATAAATAAATAAATAAATAATCTGAGGGACATCTCCCTATTAGTTAAATGTCCAACATGTTAATTAGATGACTGGGTACACAAAGGGCATCACAGAGAGGCTGAGTCTCTTAGAAGCAAAGATGGAAAGAGGTTCACCACTCTGTGAGAGACTGTGAGAAATAGTCATGTTATTTAGCATAAACTTGTGGATAACTTGGGGATATCATCATCATCATCCACAGTACATAATATCATTAAAGATAAAGATAATCTGTAGAAATCTCTGCACTAGACAATGCTGACTGGCAGTTACCTTCAGGCCCTTAGGTGGCACAGCACTAAAAACAGACAGGACTCTGTAGTTGAAACCACAGCATTGGGTGAGAAAAAAACTTCCAAAAAAACATTGTCTGTGAACACAGTTCATCGCAGCATTCACAAATGCAGGTTAAAATTGTATCGTGCAAAGAGGAAACCATATAAAAACATGATTCAGAAACCCCTCAGACTTCCCGAGCCCATTTAAGATAGACTGAGGCAAAGTGGAAAACTGTGCTGTGGTCTGACAAATAAAAATTTGACATTCCTTTTTGTGAATCATGGATGCTGGGTCCTCTGCTCCAAAGAGAGGAACCAACCAGCTTTTTGTCAGCCACCCGGCTTTTTACCAGCATCTCTGTTGGTTGGGATGCATAAGTGCCCATGGCATTGGTAGCTTACACGTCTAGTGAGGCACCATTAGTGCTGAAAAATATATACAGGTTTTGGAGCAACATGCAGATAATGCCCTTTTCAGGAAATATCTTTAATATTCTTTCAAGATAATACCAAACCACATTCTAAACGTGTTACAAAAGCATAGCTCTGTAGTACAATAGTCCAGGTTCTAAACTGGACTGCTTGCAATCCCTACGTGTCACCCATTGAAAACTTTTGGATCATGATGAAATCAAAAAAACACAACAAAACAGACCCTGAAATGTTGAAAGCTGAAATCCTGTATCAGGACAAAATGTCACTTTAAAACTCAAGAAACTGGTCCCCTGGCTTCCCAAACATTTACAGAGAGTTGTTCAATGAAGAGGTGACAACACTATGGTAAACATGCCCCTGTCCTAACCTTTTTTAAACATGTTGCCGGAATTAAATGAGCATTTTTGTCATTTTTATTTTATGAAACCATAAGATAAATCAGTTTTAACATTCATCTGTCTTCGTTTCTAAAGAGATATTCTGAAGCCAAACAATGGCAGCCACCTTGTTAGAGATTCTGACTCAACCTAACTTTTGTTCAACTTAGAAACAAACAAGAAAGTAGAATTGAGGTAGACCTTAATACCCCAGACAAACAGTTTCCTCGTGCCATCCTGTCAGTCAACTCAGCCATGCCCCTAATCCTGCAAATCTAGCCATAACTCTTAGTCTTACAAAAAAGGAGGAGTCATAAAATAAGTCAGAATTTTAAAAAAGAACTTTTCAGAAGGCTGTAGTCATATTACATTTTGCTGTAAAAAAGGACATTTTAACATGGGTGAGAATTCCTGGAGCAAGCATTCAGTGGACTATCAAGGAACTGCAAGTTCTTGCACCCTTGGCTTCATTTTACAACACTGGAGGTTGCTGCTTGGTTTGCCGCTTGGTTACGTTACTCAACAATGACTTTGTGTATCATATAACAGTTGAATCCTGGTCTCTTGGGTGAAGATGCAGGATCTTTATTGGTGCTTAATATAACATCTGACTCTCTAACAGTGCAAATGGTTTAAGTTGGAGGGATTTGAAAGCCAGATGGACCTCTTAAAGGTACCCAATGTTTCTATAAGACAAGCAAAGAGCCATCATCTAAATCAAATGCAAACCCTATTGGTTGGGTTATGCCCAATAAACTGCATAGTCATTGGTTAAAATAAGCACTCAATAGTTCCTTTCACACACAAACTCCAGATACTGTCAGGAAGTTGCACCTCAATACACCCCATAGCAGAAGATTTTCTCTGTCAGACACACTCTTACTACTTTTATGCTCTGTTTGTGGAAGGGGTGGTAGAGCATGCAGGAGGAGTAGTAGTATTCTGTGTTTGTGTTTATTTCACTACATCACATATATAAAAGTTTTCTCAATACAAACACAACAGTGGAAGACAGATACTGACAACCAAGGTTAGCTGTCAAGAGTATAAACCAGAGAAACCCCACTCAACCATGATGAATGTCATCCTCACCTCTCTGGCTTTGCTCACTCGCTGTGAATAACCCAGGATTTTATTTGCTGTGGTCACCCAAACATTTTGCAGAAATTTTACTTAGAAAAACTCTCGATAAAGATGAAGTCCGGACATTTTCAGACTTCAAATGCATGAAAAGGGGCTAATGTTAACTTTTGCCTCACACAGGACTCACATTCCTGTCTGCTGAGTGACAGTTCTACACTGAACTCCACCACCAACACTTGAAGGAGATTTGAAGAGCTCTTCCACTATGTCGCTCTAAGCATCTAGCATAGCAGCTGATGAGTTTGAATAAGATCAGTTTGGGGATCTCATGCAGATGCTAAAGGGTACCTGCTACGGCTGTATGACAAGTTGAGGGCTTTGGCAAAGCAACAGCATTCAATGACTTAAGTACTCAAAGAGAAAGTCATTTCTTTGTCCTTATACCTGGCTGACTGTGCATCTACACCCATGAAATAAAAAAGGAAAAGTTCATACTGGAGTAGTATTGCCAAAGTGAAAGCTTCTATTTACACCAAGAGATGAATTGACAAGCTACTTTTGTGCACCTTTACATTTTCAGAGTTGTGTCATGCAATATACTTGACAAAAATAGTAAAGTTGCACATTAAAATGCAAGAGGATAAACAAAATAATAATTTCTGATCAACCACATTTTGATGAAATCAGTAGCATTCAGCTGTTCTTTGGCTGGCAGGGCTTTGCACACTGCTATTCCTTCTACGGTGTATTCTTAAGTCAAGCAACTCATGTATGTTTACGTATCTGATGAAAAAAAATGAAAAGTATCAGGAGTGAATGTGGGGCAAAAGCCAAGCAGCCTTCCCCCCATCTCTGCCAGAACTCCCCCCCCCACATGATGACTGACGTCAGCAGGCGTTCTCACCAGCCGGCTCTGCCTTGAACTGCTGGGTCAGTTTCCTGTTCGGCCCTGACACAATATGCATGAATGCTCCATCTCACAGCGCTGCCTCCCTGTGAAGTGGTGTTCAGGTTACATTCCTCCCAGCTAAAGCCCTCGGCCCTCCCCAGCCACAGCAGATCTGTAAACTGTTTACACTTCACTTCCCACACCTGGAAGAGGGCCAAGGCAAACCTGGAACGAGGCCCACAAGGAGGAACCAACAGATAGGCCCTCAGATTTCAGCAGGAGGGGAGCGATTGTGTCTCGGGTTGGAGTGGAGTATTGACTCACCACCACCATCAACACCAGCCCGCTCTTTTTCTCCCCCTTATAGAGAGAATAAAAGAGAAAATATAGACCGAAAAGATATCCATGTGTCCCACAGTCTGCAAAGACACAGCATGCTTTCATCACATAAATATCAACTTATATTAAGTCTTCTTGCAAAGCTCTGTTCTCTTGACTAAACAGGCTTGGATGTGACGGTTTAAACATCTATTTGCATGTCATGAATCAAAAAATATAAAGGTTATATTCATGTAGGATGGTAACGTTTGTGCCTGGACTCTCTTTAAGGACGAGTTCAACATTGATATTGAAGCATGGCATCTTCTACCGATGCACAGGTGCTTCAGTGTACGTCACAGCTCAGTTCCCAGTGGAGATATCAGAGCTAACTTATGCCTAAGCCACACACCGCTTCTGCCATGTCAGCTTTCATGCACACCACACCTCATGTAAATGCAAGTCCAATCCCTGACATATTGTGCAAGCGTGATGTAAGTCTAAGACAGAAAGAAATCCTTGCTCCCCTGGTGCTCACAGTGAAGCTCTTACTCGGGGAATCCACAGGATGCGTGTGCGCCGCGTTACGGCTGCGACACGGCTCTGCTCCGTCCCGGGGCTTTCGCCCTGGTCCATAGGATGCGTGTTTGGAGCGGCGCGCACTCCGGAGCAGGAAACTCAAGATCCCTCGAGAACTCCAAAACGCACGAGAACAACACAGTATAAACTTTTCCTCGTCCATGGTGTCGGATATCTTTTGAGACTGACGTCTGGCCCGATGCCACAGGTTATGACGTAATGTTGAAGAAGTGGTGAAATTTACGATCTTGTGTTTGCACATGGTGTTTATTTTGAAAGTGAGCGGATGTTGCATACGATCCTCGTGCCTGACTTCCGGGATAGTTCGATCATTTCTGTGTCGATTGACGCGTGCTGGGCGCGGGGAGCGGCGAAAATAGACTCCCCGCGTATCTCTGGCAGAGCGGCGCGGCGGAACGCTCCAGAGACGGAGCTGAGACGCGCCGCAGCGCGCCCTGTGGACTCTAGAGCATTGACTTGAATGGGAACCTATTTGCTGCGACGTGCGCGGCGCAGCCGTAACGTAACGCGACGCATCCTGTGGATCTTGGGCTTTAGAACGAGAAAAACAGGCAACAGACAGAATGAAGGAGGACCAGCTGTATTCGCTTTATGATTACAAAAACAAACTGAGAGTAAGAAGGGCAGAGGACCTTGGAGAGTGGGACACAGATATACACTGCAGGCAATTATTTAATTAGAAACAATATTATGGGAAGATTATATGCAAAAAAAACATGCCATGTGAACAAGAATTGTATTGTTTGATGATTACATTTGAAAATGGAATAATGCAAGGATATCTATGCACAGCATTTACTGGTGTAGAGAGATTTTGTACATTTTGTTACAGTGCACAATTAAGGTTCTATAAAGTCATCATGAAGCGTACTGTAGCCCATACCAAGCAGATAAGAAATAGAGCTGTGTCCTACTGTACTGGACTGTCTAAAAGCCATGTGACTTATTGCAACAAAAATGGAAAAATGTGTCACCCAGATCTACAGTAAAAGCCAGACCCCGGCTTATCAATTGCCCCTGTGTCCAATTTGCTGTCTTCTTGAAATGTGACAGTAGCAAAGAAAAAAAATTTTATGACAGGAATTAGGAAAGGATAAGAGATAGAGAGAGCGAGCAAGCGAGAGAGAGAGAGAGAGAGAGAGAGAGAGAGAGAGAGAGAGAGAGAGAGAGAGAGAGAGAGAGAGAGAGATAAAGACACTGTAACAGAAAGAGGGAGTAAACCCCTAGCCCAAAACTAGCATGTCCTGCAGTGACATGTATATTGAATACCAATCAGAGGCATGGGGCTAGCCAGCCCCGGCACAGCTCTCATTTCCAATGCATACACTGTAGCTCAATCAGTAAAGGGCCTGGCGGATGAAAAGGGATCGCTTGCCTGGCTCTCTGGATATTAGCTAATGCCACATTTGCAAGTCTTCAAGAGCAAAGGGATGGTGGGTGAGTGGGGGGTGGCAATGAGAGAGATGGGGTAGATACAGAGGGCTGGAGAAACAGAGGGACGTGAGAAGGGGAAGATAAAGATAAAAATAGAGTGATTGCAAGAAAAGGAAGAGAGAATGTGAAAAAACTGAGCTTTGTTTGGGACTGCTAAAAAAGAGATTATTTCTTGCATTAGAAAAAAAAACTGTGAATGGCTTTGTAGTGCGCAAGCGATGGAAGTGATGCCTGGATGGGGATTATGCTCTTTTCATCATAAAGCCCCATCTGGTATACTAGCAAGACCACGTCTGTCCAGGCCTCTCGCCCTTTAAAGTGCCGGCTTGGGTTACACATCAATCCAGTCCAATTGCAGCTGTGCCGGGAAAATAAGGCAGACCAATTTTTACACATACATGATGAAGCACACGCTGACATGCACTCACAAACACACAACCAAATGCTCATCAGTTACCAAAATGTGTGTGCACATGCAAATAGACAGATGGACGAACAGTGGAGCAGACTGAAGTGAATATCTTACACACAAACAAACACACACACACACACACACACACACACACACACACACACACACACACACACACACACACACACACACAGATACCCCCTTGCCCTCTTACCCAGAGTCCCACAGAAACAATGGTAAAAAACAAGGACAGCTCTGTTTTTGAAACATGCCTATTTCTAACTTGAAAGAAGCAGCCATAATTAAAACCAATGGGCAGCAATGCAAGATAAATGAATAGCAGAGCATTCATCAGACCCCTCCTCATCTTTTAACTAAACCACTGGTCCGGTGTCTGACAGATGTTCCAACTCTATTTGATGTGTGCATGCATGCCCACATGTGCATGTGTGAGTGAACCTATGTGTATAATTTTTATGAGTCTGTGTGTCAGTGCTGACTGGCAGAACTTTATCATTTGTCATTTCCTTCAACTTTTTCTTTGGAGATCCATCATGATCATTTTTACACATTAACCCATCATGAGCTCAGAATTTCTATTAGCACCAGATTTGCATTAACTACAGAGGCTGCAATGTGCAACACATGTAGTCACATGGTACAAAAATGGTCCATGGTCCAATAAGAAATGCTGTAACAAATTAAAGCATCATTTTGTGTGATGATATCATACCTTCTATAGACATATAGTGCTTACTACCAAGGGATCTAATTAAAATACATACATATACAGCTCAGCCTTTTAACATCTGAAAACTTGCCAACATGAGTTGCTACATTACGTGCAGCAACATATTTCTTTGGGCAACTACAACATAAAACCTTACATGTGTTTTAGGAGCGTGGTGAATGGAAATCATTAGATATTCAAACACTGTGAATAAAAAGTGATCACACTATTCTGCAATGATCAATGTGATATAGAGAGCTGAAACTATAATAAATCATTAAAAATAGTTTCACAGCTAAACTGCATACTATAATAAAGATGGATTTAAATCACACCACATTACCATATCCCCTTTTGACTCACTAATTTTGTAAAGGAGATGAGATTTGAATGATAGGTCATATTTCTTCTGCAATTACTCTTTTCAGAAGACATTTGCCTGTCAGCTACAAATGATATTTGATGCCACACATTAACTTGAAGGACATAATTCACTTTCTAGCTATGCTAGACCTTTAATTCTCCTGTCTAAATTGGCTGGGGAGGATAGTTCTTCATCTTTAGACTGTGTCATCCTCACATTGAGACTCATTTTTGGTAAAAAAAAAAGAAAAAAAGCCAGCCATCATTATCTCAGGATCTTACTTTTCCTACGTGTTCCTACACCAATGGGATGGGAACAAAGAGGATAATACAACAACTGCATAAAGATAAATGGAACTCAATTTCACTGGAATTAAAAGACACATTTGATTCTTTTGAAACTGAAATGATAACAGGGAATTCAATTTGATTTGTTTGGCATTAAAGATGCTTTGGGCTCTCCTTTGACCATCTTGGATGAAGAAATTGGCTTCTTTCAAAATGATGAACAATGGAGAAAGACAAATGGAGAGACAATGAGATAGGAGGGGTGGTAACGATGTAACTATTGGAAAATTGTTCTGTTAACAAATTGGTGGGTCTCAGCTGTTTTCCGAGAGTTCTGCCTCCAGGTGCATTTGGCTGCCTGTTTGTCTGCCTCCTGTTTCATTGTAGTGCTCCATTCAATGCTGGACTTTCAGTCATATCCGGACAGCCCAAATGACAACGCTGACGGCAAGAGAGAGGTAGTTGACAGGAGAGGAGTGAATAAAAGGGGCCCAAATCACCACTCCCCCCACCTCTTTTCCTTTCCCCTCCTCCCCTGTCAGCCGGTGTGGACAGCCCCAGGGAGATCAAACCTGTTTGTAATCCTGCTCTTCCTCTTCATGTCTGTGTGTTTACAACCTGACCACATTGCTGCTGTATACGCTCTCACAGCTCTGTCTGTGGTCCTTGTCTCACTCTATTAAATCAAATGTAGCAAGGTGGGGAAGGAATGGGATGCATTCATTGTCCTTAGCTGACAACTTTTCAAAAAGACAGTTGCACAGTGCTAGTTTTCTGCACTGCATTGACAAGTGATGGGCAATTAATTTGCAGCAACTGCTCGCCCCATTTTCACATGGTCATTATAGATATTTCCATCCAATGGTCTAAGTGATCAGTGAAGTGTCTGCTGTATTGCTTGTCATCGAATGGTTTATTCTAGCTCTGGTTCTTTCTTGAGTGGAATGCAGGCTAACTGTTGAGAATGACATTTTCCTCCACAGCAATCTGGGGCCCTTGTTTCTTTTACATCCATGCTCCGGTTCCTTTCAAATGCAGTAATTTGCGGAAGGAGACCCCAGCCATAGATCACAGGATCTGGATCTGTGGGGTTGGTGGGCAGGGGGAACGGCCATCGGGTTGCAACCCTGAAACTTCTTCAATGGAAACCGCATGGCTTTTAATGGGCAACCTCTGGGTGGTCCAATCAAGCTCAAGATGAAATGTAGTGACACATGTTTCTGATGACAGATTTCAGGCAATGAAACATCAGCTTACTCTACATTTCCTTAGGATGTTTGCGGATATGATTGACAGTGAATGTTGTTTACACGATGCTCTCAATATATTCTCCCCAGGTAAAGTTGTTTTTTCTTTAAGGACTTTGCTGCTTCTTTGACGACTTCATCAGCTGATGCTTTTCAACACTTTGGGTCCATGGGTCAAGACTAATAAATGCTTACCACATTTGTAAAACAGGGAAATACTGCATGTAAACATGAATTTAATTCTGTCCCTACAAAACATTATTCATGTTCAAACTCCACCATTTACGCTGAACACAATACCCTTCACATCTTCCAGTGCCTGAAGGTCAGAAAGTAAATAGGATGATACAAAGCTCACCACACATGACCCCATCAGCAAAATGTTACTAATCTGCATTACAAGAACCACAATCATCTCACTTCAACGGTTTTCCAGCAACAAACCCTGTCACCCTCCAACAATTCGACATCATTGTCCACAGACTCTCCACAACATTTGTGGTGTGTATTTTCAAAGCAATGGGAAAACCCCTTCCCTTGAACTTTGAATTGACCATGAATAAGCACATTTTCACTGGGCTGGCTGGTTTCACATTTTACTGACTGTGTCTCTTGCAAATTACATCCACGCCTATTCAAGACGCTTTGATAGATGAAGTTGAGGTCACGCTAGTAGATTTAAAGGATTGATAAATATTTTTTTTTACAACTAACACTAAAATAATTTAAATACAGACCACTTAATAAATAAAGAGTACTGTCATAATCTGTGTTCACCTGTATAAAACTGTACAATGTAATTTAACCTGAATTAATCGTCAAGAACAGCTGTTTTTACCTCAATTTCCATCTTGGCTGCCTTAAGCCTGGATTGTAGTTGACATTGTAGTTTGTTAGAGTTTCAGAAACATAAGCATGTTTTTGGTATCTTTACCAAAACCTGGGTTCAAAACTCTACACCTTCTACCTGAGCAGGATAGTTTCATTATGGAATGGCAAACTCTCTGACC